>NW_016157796.1:119574-119867 GCF_001687245.7 Rhagoletis zephyria | reverse complement strand
ATCTTCATCTTCATCTTCATCTTCATCTTCATCTTCATCTTCATCTTCATCTTCATCTTCATCTTCATCTTCATCTTCATCTTCATCTTCATTTTCATTATCTTCATCACCATCTTTATCTTCATCTTGATATTGCTCTACATCATTATCTTTAACCTTGTCTTTTTATTTATCTTTAACTGTGTCCTGTTTTTCATCTTTATCATTGGCGTGATTCTTCGATATAGGTTGTGAGTGTCTGTGATTTTATCATTGCCCTTGTCTTTGTTTCTGTCCTTGTATCTTGCTCTCTG
>NW_016157796.1:110526-119506 GCF_001687245.7 Rhagoletis zephyria | reverse complement strand
CTTCATCTTCATCTTCATTTTCATTATCTTCATCACCATCTTTATCTTCATCTTGATATTGCTCTACATCATTATCTTTAACCTTGTCTTTTTATTTATCTTTAACTGTGTCCTGTTTTTCATCTTTATCATTGGCGTGATTCTTCGATATAGGTTGTGAGTGTCTGTGATTGTATCATTGCCCTTGTCTTTGTTTCTGTCCTTGTATCTTGCTCTCTGTATTTCATTACCCACTCCACAGTGGCGTTAAAAGTTCAACGCAGCCCCCTGTCTATTCACGCATGCGCATACGCATACGTAAAAATTAAGTTTTATTTTCTGGGCAAAAAATAAAACTCAAGAAATAACGATTATTTTCCGAGCAAAAAATAAAACTTAAAATGTAATGATTATTTTCCGAGCAAAAAATAAAACTCAAAACGTAACGATTATTTTCCGAACAAAAAATAGAACTTAAAACGTAA
Organism: Rhagoletis zephyria; assembly: GCF_001687245.7. Classification (NCBI taxonomy): domain Eukaryota; kingdom Metazoa; phylum Arthropoda; class Insecta; order Diptera; family Tephritidae; genus Rhagoletis; species Rhagoletis zephyria. Next base: position 119,042 of record NW_016157796.1, on the reverse strand, counting down.
CCATTATTTTCCGAGCAAAACATGCAAGTTAAGGATTATTTTCAGAGTAAAAAATAAAACTCAAAAAATGATGATTAAACTTGATTTTTATAGGTAATAATTAAAAAATAAAAATCAGTGCCGCTGAAGGTATTCCGAGTAGTAAAAAATATATCGGTATACTCCTTATGCACGCAGCATTTCTCTTTCAGTGTGATTTTTTGAGTACAAGATTTCAAAAGTAATAGTTATTTGCGATCCCTGGTTTTTACACACAGTTTTTAAAGCATTTTATAGGTATGTGTAATTTTATAAGGACTAGCAGTTATAGAAAGATTTAGATCGTTTCGCCGTATTTTCCAAATGTGCCTTCAATAAAGGGGTTTTTGGAATAAAAATTACGCTCAAGATCTCAGAATATTTTATCTTTAAAAGTTAGTTTATTCTGAAAGCACATNTATAGAAAGATTTAGATCGTTTCGCCGTATTTTCCAAATGTGCCTTCAATAAAGGGGTTTTTGGAATAAAAATTACGCTCAAGATCTCAGAATATTTTATCTTTAAAAGTTAGTTTATTCTGAAAGCACATCTCTTGGTAAGGTATCAAATTATTCGTAATTGTTTGTAGAATACAATACATACTTAAAAAGTTCTTAAAATTAAATGCTTCAAAACCTATACGCGATAAACCGAAAATTTTGTAAATTGTCAATTGTGGAGTTACAGAAATTGAGTTACTTGCCATTTCGCTATTTTTTAATGCACACTTTTCTTACCTACTACATATGAAGTGTACACATAAGTGCTAAATGCCCATTAAATTTTAAACCAGAATATGGTGTGCTTCAATTATGTCATAATTAATTGTGCCCCTCTTAAAAATTATATACAAAATTCACTTGTTTTCATTATTTTTCTTAATTTAAACACCTATAATTCAAAAGTTATGTAGCAAATCGATCCAAATTTTTTTGAGGCTTTTTGAGGCAACCAGCTTGATTTAGTTTACATCAGTGAAAATAAAGCTAAATTACACAAAGGCTACCTGTTTTTTAGATTTGCCCATATGTATATCCGTGTCAATGTATATCCGTGTCAAGTAGACACTTTCAAATTTCAAATATTTCACTATTGGTATGGTATTAATTCAGCTGAAATCTTACACTCTATGAAATGGCGTGCAATATTATAGAATGCAATATTTTTCGATGTTTAATAATTGAGACGAATGAAAATAAACGCATGCAAGCAGCGCAAGTACAAGGGTGAACGCTAGGTACGAACTTGTTCGAGTGGTTCGAAAAGACGCACCAAATTTTTACTTTTACCACACATATGTATGCGAAAGAAACACTACGTTTGCTGGGCTATGTTTGAACGAAACCCAGTAGAAATCTTATGCATACGACATCGATTTTGGTGGTATGATCTTGCTGCTGCGTATCCAACTTATGTTTCTTTGTTTAGGAAACTTAAAAAAAATATATTTCATTGCGTGTGCTCGTGGACAACAAATTAGAATACATACAAATTGAGTTCGTTTGCGAACTATGCAAAAGACAGAACTGAACTTTATTTGCAATATCACTCTTTTTTATATATTATCATGCTATGATGAAATGCCAATGTCATGGGCAAAGAAGATATTAGTTACAATTAAATGGAATTTTCCATTCAAGGCGGAAAGAGCATATCAGTTTCATTCATGGTCAAAGTCAAATGTGATTTCAATTATACAGCTGCATAATTGCTGAGTATGCAGAATTGCTCAATGGATCTGCAAGATACAAACTATGCTTTTTCCAATAAGCAATATTGTTTATATTTCTCATTGTGCCGCTGTGTGTGGTCTGCCATTAACTATCCCCCCCCCCCTCCCTAAGATGAATCGTCCCCGATTCCTCATTATTTCCTGTTAACTCTTCTATTTGATTCAATATAACTTTTTATGTATTTTCTTGAATTTCTATATTTTTGTTTTGATTGGCAGTTTTATGCGGTTTTTCCAATTTCATGTAAAATAACCAAAATTATGCATAAAATTATGATAATATACAAAATAGAAAATGAGTTCTAACATTTTTATCTTCTTTGCCTATTGTTTAAGCGACTTATGCATTTCCCGCATAAACAAAGAACAGCGAACACCCACACGCATTTATATTGCATCTCCCGCACAACCCAAGTGCAGCGAACACACACACGCACTCTGTTTAAAAGTACTTCGCTCGTTCTTAATTGGGTATGCATTTTTTAAGCAATTATGAAATATCTTTTCGCTGAACTTAATGAAGTGATAAGTCGCTGCCATTTTCAGCTATGGTCAATGCTAACCCAGCTTGGCTCATCACAATGGTCAATGCTAACCCAGCTTGGCTCATCACAATGGTCAACGCTAAACCAGCTTGGCTATCACACGATGCTTTAAGCATCAATCTCATTCCACTCCCGGATTATTTTTGGTAAGGTAGTAAGTTACGGCTTACAAACCACACTGAGGCTCTGCATGAGTGCAACCCTGAATAAATCCCAGCTCATTGCACAGCAGCCTACGGCAGCTAGAGCACGACTCCTCCAATGGAGTCCCCCAATTAATACATGTTAAAAGGGTCACATCTTGTGCTACCGCTTCATCAGCTTGCCCGCATATCTCACTCTCTCTCTCTCTCTCGCATAGCGGGCATATGAAGTACGTGGTGGCTTGATGTGCACCTATACGCCATACGGGCTCACTGAGCTCGATACATAACAATTCGCAAAGGTAATCCATAACTCCTCTGGTACTCTAACCCGACCACAACTCTAAACCTGGTCTCCCGCTCTCCCTCAGCTAAACATGGTCCTTCGAGCCGGATTACCCGCTGCGTATGATACAGTCCACTAGACGATCAAGTTGTCTAGGGGGGCCAGGATGTTTAGGCGACTTATACATTTCCCGCATAAACAAATAACAGCGAACACCCGGACGCATTTATTTTGCATTTCCCGCACAAACCAAGTGCAGCGAACACACACACGCACTGTGTTCAAAAGTACTTCGCTCGTTCTTAATTGGGCATGCAATTCTCAAATATCGCTTCGCTGAACTTAGTGAAGTCATAAGTCGCTGGCATTTTCAGCTATGGTCAATTCTAACCCAGCTTGGCTCATCACAATGGTCAATGCTAACCCAGCTTGGTTCATCACAATGCAACGATGCTTTAAGCATCACTTTCACTCCACGCCCGGAGTATTTTTGGTATGGTATTAAGTTACGGCTTACAAACCACACTGGGGCTCTGCATGAGTGTATCACTGAATAAATCCCAGCCAATTGCACAGCAGCCTACGGCAGGTAGAGCATGACTCCTCCAATGGAGGTTCCCAATTAATACATCGCATAGCAGGCACTTGGATTGCGTGGTTGGCTTGATGTGCACCTATACACCATACGGGCTCACTGAGCTCGATACATAACCACTCGCAAAGGTAATCCCCACCTCCTCTACTCGACCACAACTCTAAACATGGTCTCCCGCTCTCTCTCAGCTAAATACCTATTATATTTATATTTTCCAATTGTAATTGTTTATTGGTTGATTCTATGTATCCTAGAATTTCAAAATTGCTAACAGGATTATCTTTTAAATAATTTCAAATTTTGGTTTCAATATTTTCATAGGTTTTATTATTCATTCAGTATTATTTTCAAATGTACTAAATATGTTCCCGATAAAGTTTGATTTCCTACAATATTTTCTCCTGAAAGCAGTAGTGCTCCTTGTTTTATTATTTCAACTTGCAAATTTTTTTCTTTTATTTTTTTCCAGTTTGTTTTCTATTTAAAATTTCTGATAAACATGTACTTTGCTTGTTAAGTTTACAATATGTAATTATAATTTCTGTTTTCCAATTTTGTACATTAAAATATTCATTATTAAATTCTGTTATATTGTCGCGTACTGGCCGCAACAAAATAAACATTTGTTTCCCCTTCGTTCTTTTTACCTATTTCCTTTCACTCTAACCGATAGGAGTGAAGCTTACCGACAATGATTGCACATACTTACATATGTGCACATGTACAAGTATAATTGGATGCACTCAAATTGAGTGAAATTATTGTTTGGCGGTGGCGCGCTGCCGCGAAGGGGAAAAGTCTCCACTATTGTACTCCGCCCAAGAACGGTGTCGATCAAGAGCAATATTGTAGGAAAGAGATATGACGCGAAATACCTCAGTAGGGGTGTTGCCTTTTTGCTCACTCATTGCGGCACTTTTGGTGTCCGTCGTATGATGGTAATGGCAAAGCCCATGGTGTTTGTTTGTGTGCGCCGTGGTGGCGACCGCGAAAACGCCCAATTCTGTTTTAAGGAATAACGGGTCGGCGCCAATTGATCGGCCACCAACAACACCGGCACTGAGGCCCTATGTTTTTGCGGACCGGCGCGTAGGTTGCGGCCCAACTCGCAGCTGCGCGCCGTGGCAGTACAAAAAGAGCATTAAGTGAGGCAACACCTTTATTCCGAGTGCGTGAAGAAAAATTTAAATATCGCAGTGGAAAAAATTAAGGAAATCAAAACAAAGAAAGGATTTGTGTGCAAAAAAAGTGTATGTAGGATTTGTGAGAGTGCCAAGCGGAGCACTGAAGTATAGAGGGAGAAAAAGAAAGTGTGGGGCAGCGCGAGACGGGGCGAAGTGATATCGGCACAGGAGTTGGAGCGTGTACCCCCAAGGAGCAACCCTGCGGTCGGGACGTCCACCGACCGCTCGATAAGTATTTTGTTGTTGTGTCTAGATTTGTATTTTTGTTGTCGGTTGGCTTCCTCTATTGTGTGTCCTAATCCTATCCTTTTTAGCATCCTGCACCCTGAGCCCAGTCATTTCGGCGGGTTAAAGTTACCCCCGGAAGCTTGGGAGGTATTGCGAGTGGGCTCGTAACCGTTTCTGTTTACCTAAAATTTTCAACCCGCCCTATTATTGCATACATATATATATATATTAGTTGGTGCCGTTTGGTATTTTTGTCGTTTTGTCCCTAGATAGATTTTGTTTGTTAGGTATCTGGATTGCCACTGAGCCAGCCGGTTGCTTGGAATTTTTCTTGTTATCTCCCTTTTGTGCGTGCATTTGTTTATTTCGTTTGGCCCCCTTGTGTTGTTGTTGCACACGGTAAGTGCGTTAGGTGGCCGGTAAAGACATATTAGAATGCACAAAATTTTAAGGTGACAAATGGCGCCCATCGTGGGTCTCGACTTTAGGCAAGTACTTCTGCGGCGATTTTTTCCTCCATTAAATCATAAAGGACGTTTTCTACGTGGGATTACTTTTTCCAAAAGGTTTGTGGTAACCCAAGGAGCTTAAAAGCAGGTGAGAAATTTGTGGTGGAAAACGGTGCAGTGAAAGGTGTTGTGCCAGACCCATATATACGTGCGTATTTATTGTGCAGTAGTAGTGTTGTCGTTTGTATTTCACTTAGTTGTGTCCATATATTGCGCACACTAGGTCTGTTCATTTGGCTAATTTTTGGTTTATTTTTTCAAACAAAATTTTTGTTAATTTTTTTTATTAGATTTAAATAGAAGGCGTTCTGGAAAAAACGGGTTCGTGGTGGAACATAGTGGAGTGAACAAAGCCGTGTTGGAAGTTGGGTATTTTTGTTTATTTGCAAGCGGACGCTTGTGCAAGCGGATCACAGATAAGTCTAGTGTATAAGCGATTAGGGCGCAGAAGAAAAATTAAACATTTAAAAAAAACCCTAAGAGAAAACAAACTGTTTCAATTTAATTCTCTTGTGGAAGCGAGCTTTTTTCTTCGTTGAGCTTAGACAAATTTTAATTTAGTAAAGTCTAGAAAACAAATTACACACACACATATAGTATATTGCGAAGCGAACTTAAATACTCGCAGAAGCTTAGTTTTTANGAAAACAAACTGTTTCAATTTAATTCTCTTGTGGAAGCGAGCTTTTTTCTTCGTTGAGCTTAGACAAATTTTAATTTAGTAAAGTCTAGAAAACAAATTACACACACACATATAGTATATTGCGAAGCGAACTTAAATGCTCGCAGAAGCNCTTGTGCAAGCGGATCACAGATAAGTCTAGTGTATAAGCGATTAGGGCGCAGAAGAAAAATTAAACATTTAAAAAAAACCCTAAGAGAAAACAAACTGTTTCAATTTAATTCTCTTGTGGAAGCGAGCTTTTTTCTTCGTTGAGCTTAGACAAATTTTAATTTAGTAAAGTCTAGAAAACAAATTACACACACACATATAGTATATTGCGAAGCGAACTTAAATACTCGCAGAAGCTTAGTTTTTATGTTACGCACATACATATATTTGCATTAAAATATTAGCCGCTCCACTTTGCGTCGAAATTTTCTCGTACCCATATTTTCATATTTATATATACCAACATATATATTTACTATTACTTGTACTTATCTAGTTGCTGTGTTGTTTTAGTAGTACGTGTACTTTTTGTTTTGTTTTTTTTTGTGTGGATAGGCTCTATTGTTGTCGCGCGTGTTATGGTCATTTTGTTGCGGCGGTATAGGGCATATTACAATCCAGCGGTAAAGAAAGGCATTAGAGTAGCAAGTGGGCGCGAACTGGTCGGTAGTACGCGGTAACTGGTTTTTATACATAAAACGATTTTAAAAGTTTTGTTTTCGCGAGTTTTGATTTTTGGTCGTGTTCTTAAACTGTTAAGTCGTTGTAAATTTTGTTTCAGTTTTGTTAATTATTTTTTGGAAAATTTTGATTTTATTCGAACCTTTTGAAATCTATTTTAATTAATCGATCTCTTGGTTCTGCAATTTATTTCCTACTTAATTTACCGAATTTTATTTCTCTTTAATTTTCGGTTTCCAGCTTTCACGGTCCATCTCTTGCTTTAAATTTTTTATTCAATAATTTTGTTTCGGTTTAACGTCTTTTTGGAACTTTTTTGTTCGCGGTTTACTTCTTAATTTTTCCGGAGTAATTCTGGCAATAAAGTTAAATTTTGCTTGTATAATTTTTTCTTTTGTCAGTTTTAGATTTTTGACAATTATCACTTTGGTTTTGCTTTGAATCTTTGGGGTTTTGTTATTTCTTTTATTTTTTTTATTCTGTCTGATATCGCGATTTCTTTTTTCTTCGTTTTTGGATTTTGATCAATTATTTATTTTATTGCGCGTTTGATTTTATTTTAAATATTTTGGGTTTTCGTTACATTTTGGTTCTTTTTTGATTCATACGACATGGAGATTAATCGGTTGTCGCAAGAGAAGTTGTCGTATGAGATGGAGGCTCGGGGTCTCCCGGTAGGGTCGGTCGACAATATGCGGAAATCTCTGCGGGCGTTAAGGTTGTTAGAGAGGAGAGGGTCGGTAGACCTCTTCCAAGACAACCCCCTCAAGTTTCGAGCAGGATCGGGTCGCGGTCGAGCAAAAGTTTAAGGAGGTCGAGTTGGCGAAGAGCGCGAAGCCGTCGACTGGGGCCAAAGCCATGGCTAAGCTAGAGTGGTGCTTAGCAAGGATAGGCCGCGCGAAACCCAGCAACGATGCAGGTTGATGCTTTGCTTGGCTGACTTGCAGGAGGCAGTTGGCGAGGAGGACGAGCCGGAGCGGATGAGTGACCGAGAACGAGGCGGTGTTGATTTATTTTCCGGGAAGGCACTTCTATGGTTTAGGTCAGTTAGGCGCTCGCTAAGTAGTTGGGAGGGACTGGTTAGGGAGTTGAACTTTGAGTTTCTTCCCTCCAACTACGATGACCTGCTGATGGACGGAATACGTCGGTGGACTCAGGGAGCGAAAGAGTCCATCGGAGTCTACGTGGCAGCGATGAAAATTATGTTCGTTCGGCTACAGGAGCCCCTATCGAAGAGTAGGATGCTAGGGATAATTAGGGCAAATCTACTACCCTTTTATCAAACGCAGCAGGAACTAGTTTCGCCAGGATTGGTTGCGGAACTAGTCGCCTTGGGTAGAAAATTATAGTCGGTTAGGTCATCGGTTGAAGCTTTAGTCCCTCCACCAAGTCACAAGGCCAAGGGTTAGTTGGAGCCTGACTTGGCTTATGCTTCGGTGGGCTCGGAGGTCGCAGCGGTGGCAGATTCCACGGACCACGAAGGGTTTAGGGCGGGCAAGCGTTTCGGACATGTTCCAGCTGAGTGCAGGAAAGGTATTAAATGGTATTAAATGGTAAAGGGGTTCCCAGGGCCCCCAGCGAAGTCCCGAGGGTGGTGGTCGGCGGTTTAAGTCGGAGGTTTGGTCGGAACTGAAATTGGAGTCAGGGTCGAGGTCGAATGTTTGGTCGAAGTCGGAGGTTCGGTCTAAGAAGTCGGGAAACGGGAGATATACCCCTGGGACATCCGGGCGGGTGATCTAGTAGGGCGAGGTAGTACTCCTGATAGCTCCCAGAAGGCTAAAGTAGGGTTCGGTGATTCAGATATTCGGTTGGCGTATTCGCTTGTCTCGGACGTCTTCGATAAGCGTCCGTATTTGGATGTGAGGATTTTTGGTTATACTTTTAGGGCGTTGTAGGATTCTGGTGCGTCGAGAACGGTAATT
>NW_016157796.1:94812-108759 GCF_001687245.7 Rhagoletis zephyria | reverse complement strand
CAGAGCGTTATCCTTGGGGTCGATTTTTGGACCAAGGCAGGTATTATCCCGGATTTGATGAAAATGGGATGGAGCTTTTCTCGGCCGGAGCAGGACTGTTTGGCGGCGATAGTCGATCACTCCGAGTTAGGCAATAGAGAGGCTAGTGCTTTAGATCAATTAGTTGCACGGGCTATGCCAGAAGGGTTAGGTCGAACCCACCTTGTTGAGCATCGGATTAGGTTAAAATCAGGAGTCGAGCCTGTGAAGCAGAGGTATTACCCGGTATCTCCCGTCATGCAGCCGGGTATAGACGAGGAGTTAAAAGACATGCTCGATGTGGGAGTAATTGAAATGTCGCGTAGTCCTTGGGCGTCCCCAGTAGTCAAGATTAGGAAGAAAGATGGGTCTTATAAGGTTTTGTGTAGACTATAGGGTTTTAAACAATTGTACAGAGAGGGATAGATACCCCCTTCCTTATGTTTCGGCGACTTTAGAAAAGCTAAGGGACGCCAGGTTTCTGTCCAATCTGGACATTAAGTCCGCGTATTGGCAAACCCCGGTAGAGGTGCAGTCGAGACCCTTTACAGCTTTTACGGTACCAGGAAGAATTCTATTCCAATTTAACCGTATGCCCTACGGGTAGCATAACGCACCCGCGGCTTGGAAAAGATTCATAGATTCAGTTATAGGTCCCGAATTAGAGTCCCATGTCTTTGTTTACCTTGATGACATCATTATCGTTATAAATGCCTTCGATAAACATCTAGAGATTCTGCAGATAGTGTTAGATAGGTAAGCTAAAGCGGGCCTTAGGTTGAGTACAGATAAGTGCAACTTTAGTGAGCCAGAGTTAAAGTATTTAGGCTACGTGGTAGACCAGCACGGTCTACAGGTAGACCCAGAAAAGGTTGAAGCGATGGTTAACATCGAAACGCCCAACAATTTGAAACAGGTTGGGTCATTTATAGATACAGTGTCCTGGTACCGAAGATTTATTAAGGACTTTGTGAGTTAGTTAGGCCTCTCACCGAATTAACAAAGAAAAACCGAAAGTTCGAGTGAAACGAAGATTGTGAACGGAGCTTTTGGGAGGCAACAGACAACGACGCACACATTGTGGTGGGGGATACGAACCAGAATTAAACCAAGCAATGAATGAATTTCTCAAGCAACCACCGTCATACACAAACTACCGATAATTACGATGTCAAATACGGCGCTTGCATTACGACATACGATCATTACAGTTGGCGGAGCTCACCGCATGTAATCGAAGAAAAAACGAAAAAAAGTTAAAACCGACATCAAAAAAAGTTGCTTTCACAGCCGCAGAAGATTTAAAAGAATTGCTTATCACACGAAAATAAAAAAGTTTACCTTTTTTCTAATTTACGCTGCTTTGTTACGCTTACGAGAATACTCACTCCAATTAGCTCACTCGCCAGCACCCCCTCCTCTTTCTTTCTGTTCCATTCATTTCTTAAACAAAGCCAAAATTTGTAGCCAGAAATGGTAACACAACGTGATGAATATGCATGTAAGCTATGTATGTATGTAGCTGCAAGCTCAAAGTGGCGGCGGTAGTAGCTGCCACAAGCGATGCGTGTCGCATGTTGTTGTGTGCATGTCGTGTGTTGCATACAAATAATGAGTGTCCGTCGCTAATGCAGGCAATATCGGGGTTATCTTTACAAAGATGTAGTGGATGTTATCCCACCACAGAATTGTGTTGCGTTTGCATGTACATACATACGTACATATGAATGTGAGCTACTAAATAACTGTTTACAAGTTTTGGTGACAGCACCCGATTTGAACTGTCCAGAGAAGCCTTACACAATCCAGACAGACGCGTCTGATTTCGGTATAGGAGCAGTTTTGACCCAAAGATTTGAGGACGGTAAAAGGGTTATAGCATATTCGAGTAGGTCCCTGAATAAAAATGAGAAAACTTATTCGACGATAGAGAAGGAGTGTTTAGCGCTCTTTAGGGTGGTCGAGAAATTGCCTCCATATATAGAAGGTGCTAGGTTTACTGTCATCACTGACCATTATTCTCTGGTTTGGCTGAACGACTTGAAGGATCCTTNAATAAAAATGAGAAAACTTATTCGACGATAGAGAAGGAGTGTTTAGCGCTCTTTAGGGTGGTCGAGAAATTGCCTCCATATATAGAAGGTGCTAGGTTTACTGTCATCACTGACCATTATTCTCTGGTTTGGCTGAACGACTTGAAGGATCCTTGTGATAGGTTGACTTTGAGATTGGCCAACGGAAGGGAAAGGAACATGTGGTTCCAGATATGTTGTCCCGTAGTGTACCTGTTGCTTAAGTTTCCACTAGTGACCCCTGGTTGTCGAAGATGATTCGGTCTGTAGAAAAGAGACCCTTATCAGACCCAGCATGGAGAGTAGAAGGCGGCTGTCTCTACAAATTTGTTAAGTCCAAATTCCTCTCTACGGCGATTCTTCGGTTTGGAAAAAGGTTGTTGGTCGAGAGGAGAGGGCTGAGGTTTTCAGCAAATGTCATGATAAGCAGTTGGCCGGTCACATGGGCATTCGGAAAACTTTCACTAGGGTTGCGCAAAATTTTTATTGGCCGCAGATGAAGGCGGATATCGCGAAATATGTTCGAAAATGTAAGATTTGTCAGCAGGTGAAGCCTGATAATACATGATAAAGTCGACACAGGGCTACCAGTATATTCTAACGGTCGTGGATTACTTTTCGAAGTTTCCGCTGTGCTTTCCCTTAGGACTGCCACAGCGAAGGGCGTCTGTAAAATCTTAGAGGATCAGGTGTTTCTTTTGTTTGGGTCCCTCGGTCGGTGGTCTGCGACAATGGACCCCAGTTCAGGAGTCGCAAACTGCGGGGGCTCTGCGCAGCATATGGCGTCCAACTGCGGTACACCGCACACTATCACCCGCAGGCTAACACGGCCGAAAGGATAAACCAAATTATTAAGACTACCGTTAGGGCATACGTAGCAGAAAACCAAAGGAGTTGGGACCAGCAATTAGCAAAGGTAGCGTGCTGTATTAGAACAGCGCAGCATGAAGTGTTAGGAGCCACGCCGTACTTTTTATATTTTGGTAGGGAAATGGCGTTGGAAGGCAGTAGAACATATATCGAGTCATTAGGAGAGCAGGAGAGAATTAATTGTGAAGAAAGAGCAAAGAGACTCGAAGAGATTAGGTCTAGCGTTAGAGTGAGGTTAGAGGAGGCCAGTGCCAAGTTAGTAAGAAATTATAACCTTAGGAGAAGAGATGTGCAATATATGCCAGGAGAGTTAGTTTGGAGGAAAAATTGTGTATTATCTGATGCAGCAAATTACTACGCGGCGCAGTTAGCGCCGAAATATATAGCACCTTTTATAGTGACGAAGAAGGTGTCGCCATGGACTTATGTCCTGGTAGACGAGTCAGGCAAGGATAAGGGGACATGAAACGTGAAGGAGTTAAGACTTTATAGGGACAATTAGGCTTTCTTTTTAAGGAGGAAGGGGTGGGGCTGTCGCGTACTGGCCGCAACAAAATAATAATTTGTTTCCCCTTCGTCCAACCGATAGCAGTGAAGGTTACCGACAATGATTGCACATAATTACATATGTGCATGTGTACAAGTAGAATTGGATGCACTCAAATTGAGTGAAATGATTGTTTGCCGGTGGCGCGCTGCCGCGAAGGGAAAAAGTCTGCACTATTGTACTCCGCCCAAAAACGGTGCCGATCAAGAGCAAGATTGTAGGAAAGATAAATGACACGAAAGATCGCAGTAGGGGTGTCGCCTTTTTTGTTCACTCAAAGCCCATGGTGTTTGTTCGTGTACGTCGTGATGGCGACCGCGAAAGCGCCCAAATCTGTTTAAGGAATAACGGGGCAGCGCCAATTGATCGGGCACCAACAACACCGGCACTGAGGCCCTATGTTTTTACGGACCGGCGCGTACGTTACGGCCCAACTCGCAGTTGCGCGCCGGGGCAGAACAAACATAGCACTAAGTGAGGCGAGAAGAAAAATTGAAACAGTGCAGTGGAAAAAAATAACGGAAATTAAGGAAAAAACAAAAAAAGGATTTGTGGGGGAAAAAAGTTTAGGTAGGGTTTGTGAGAGTGCCAAGCGGAGCACTGAAGTATAGAGGGGGAAACAGAAAGTATGGGGCAGCGCGAGACGGGGCGAAGTGATATCGGCACAGGAGTTGGAGCGTGTACCCCCAAGGAGCAACCCTGCGGTCGGGACGTCCACTGACCGCTCGATAAGTATTTTGTTGTTGTGTCTAGATTTGGCTATTTTTGTTGTCGGTTAGCTTCCTCAATTGTGTGTCCTAATCCTATCCTTTTTAGCATCCTGCCTAAATATGCTCCACCACCCTAATGCGCGTTAAATAATTTTGTATCTGAGTGCACACACACACATATAAGATACGGCTAACATTCCAGCCGTTAACAATATGCCCCGCCTTACGGAAACTGAGTTGAAGGGAAACTCAACGAAGGTTACTGTTCGGCGGGCTCAAACCCTTTTTCGTTTGTTGGCACTCCGTCACTTCCTTGAAGACCAGCATAGCGATTGCCAGCCACCACACCACGTCAGCAAGGTAATCTCATCAAGCTATTAGCAAAATCTCTATTTTCAATCCACACCGTTTTATTAAACATTTTTCTCAAAAAATAAATCAAACATTTGTTATTATTGTTAAGCATTAAACACTAATACGCTGTTGTTTTTTCATTTATTTTCTTTACGTGCGAGCGCCTTAAAAATCCAAAGACGCCGGCGCGTAAATATTGGTCCTTCTCAACCGAGAAATTTACCTCCGAGTACTCCACAGCGCCAAAAATACAGTCCACACGCACCACTGCCGCTTGATCGCCACATTATCAAAAAGTTGCAACAGAATAATCTGCCAGTTGAAGCGACCTTTATTTTATACACCGTAAAAGAGGCACAGGATACACTGCCACTTGATCGCTATATTTGACACAACAGCAACAGTTCCAGCAACTTATTTTGCCACAAAAGTAGCTACATTTGCCACAGCAGCTACAGTTCCAGCAACTTATTTTGTCACAAAAGCAGCACTTCCATTTACAAAGGTACGTGCTTTTGATTTCACACCTCAGTGCACTTTCAAACATTATTTATAAAATCGAGTGTCAAAAAAAATATCGCGGGTGAAGTTGTGAGAAAAAAGTGTAAAAAAGATTAAATTTGCCTTTGAACTTTATAAAAAATTTGCAAACCATTCGTTTTGTTTTTGTTTTCCCCATTCGGTATTAAGATACAGCGAAGATACCGCCATCTTGAAGTGAACAGGTGTTGTTGTTGCAAAGTGATTTATTTAAAGCGAAGAACTTGCTTAATACAAGTTTTTTTTTTCGGTGCACAATTTTAAGTTCATATCATTTTTCGCTTTGATTTTGGTATTTTATTATAACTCCTTTTGTGTCACTGATCTATAAGCTTTTTTCAGCCTTGTGCTATTAAGATTTCACTTGGGACGTACTTGTTGGGGTAAAGTTACTTGTTTCAATCAAAGCACTTGTTTAATGAAAGTTTTACTCGGTGCACATTTTTTGGTTCGTATCATCTCACTTCGAGTTGTTATTTTTTATTAAAACTTTTTCCTATCACTGGTTAAATAACCTTTTCTCAGCTTTGTGCTATAAAATTTCACTTGGTACGTTGTTGTTGCGGTTAAGTTAACCTTTCCATATAGGTAGTTACACAGCAGATTTTTCAGCGTACAATTTTAAATTATTATCATTTTCACCTGTTGACTTTGGTATTTAATTATAATTCCACCTTAGTGTCACTGGTTAGCTAGTGTCTTAAACACTTCACTTCACTTTTTTTGGTGTATCAAGTATTTGATTGCGCATGTAAACAAACATACACACATAATAGTTGCATTCCAGATGTTTCACGATTTGCAGGTTTTTACAGGAAGTCGTTCCAGGTGACCACCTGCCATAAGGTTTATTGATGGAGAAAACAGCTGTTCCTGCAAATCGTGAATATCGTGAAGCATCTGGAACGCAACTAATATATTGTATTGTGGAGAAGGACGGGTTCTTTTGTCCCTCTTTTTGTTCACAACATTCACTTTCGCGACAAAATTCACTTCTGGCAGACGCGACCGATTACAATATTTTATACACTACATATATATATAAAGAGTTGGGTGGCATGTAATTTACCATACGGAAATACATAAATATGTATATATAACTCGTCCTTGCGGAAATAAAATAAAATAAATTATTAATTACGCCGTCAAGAGAAAACTAAACCCTCGACTTTTCAATTAATCTGGTGTGGTTTTATACTGCTGTGGCTATTCAGGTGTCGACATTGCTCACGACGATTGCAATTCTAATTAAAAAAATTAAATCTGCGATCACATTTATTCGCAATTTTCTTTCAAAAAAAAAACTTCATTGTTCAAATTTAACGAACCTTAAAAGGAAAAATTGATGCTTTTATTCGCCAAGCAGATGCAGTAGCAGAGTTTGAATCTGACTACAACTCCATGCAGCCATCGGAACACACAAAGCACTCCTTAGCTTTTCAAAAAGTGGAATTGAAGGCGCTATGGGAAAAGGTGAAGGGGTCCTATGATGAACTCTGCGCTTCAAAAGAGCTCGATAGTAAAGACCTGACTTCAATAAAAAAGAAGTACAAAAGCACATACTTTAGTTTTTTGCGGTGCCAAGCAGCAATGGCTGAACTTTTAGAGCAACTTGCAAAGACTGAAAAAGAAAGTGAGTATATGTCTGGTCGCGAGCTCAATATTCATCTGCCTCCGTGTGACACGGATATATTTAAAGGGGATTACCTTTCATGGCCGTTATTTAGGGATATGTTTACGGCCATATATATCCTTAATAAGCGCCTGACCCCTGTTGAGAAGTTGTACCACCTCAGGAAAAAAACGCAAGGGGAGGCCAAAGAAGTTGTACAAAGGTGTCAGTTGACCAATGATGGTTTTTAAACCGCATGGAAAAATCTATGCGACAGATACGAAAACAAACGTATTCTGGTCAATAGTCAATTGAGGATTTTATTTAATTTGAAAGCAGTTGAGAGTGAATGCGGTAGCTCCATTAAGAAGCTGCAACGTGATATCAACAACTGCATCTCGGCGCTTCAATGTCACCAGATTGACATTTCCAGCTGGGATGCGATATTCACGTATCTGTACTCGACAAAATTGCCAGAACACACACTGGCACTATGGGAACAAACCATAGAGAAGAGAACAGAAGTATCAAAATGGGAGGACATGGATAAGTTCTTATCAAGTAGGTTTCAGACCCTGGAGACAGTAAAAGGCATTAGGGAGAGCAAGCTAAATAAAGCCCCTAAGCCACAAAATATACATCAGTCTTCAGAATGGACTCCAAAAAGGCTTGGCGCCTTCCAAGCCAGCGTGGAAAAACCCACATGCAAAATGTGGCATAGCCATGAGCACAGGCTAAAAAGGTGTGACAAATTTCACGATTTAACACCACTAAAGCGGCTCGAAGTTATTAAGAGTATCCACAGTTGCTTGAATTGCTTGTCATCCGGACATACGGTCACTAAATGTACCAGTCCGTTTAATTGCAGTACGTGTCATTCAAGACATCACACTTTGCTGCATATGCAAGCCAAAAGCAACAGCTCTTAGTGCACCTCTAACCCCGTCCGACAATATAGCCTCTACTTCTGAGCAAGCAAAACGGCGGGAAGCTGCGAAAAAGAATAAAGTAGTTAATAAATTTAATTCATGTCATGCAAACTCAAATAAAGGAGTTAGTACTCCTTACACCATTATGATGAATGTTGACCCGTGCCGTTCCTAATAGTTTAGGAACGGCACGGGTCAACATTCATCATAATGGTGTAAATTATTCAGCGAGAGCGCTCATTGATTCTGGTTCTGAGTGTTCTTTCATAACCGAAAGACTCAAACGAAGAATCAACCTGCCATCGAAACCCTTGCATGCCCAAGTTTCGGGCATCAATAATTCAATATCTGCGAGGTAAAAGAAGCGTGTGCTATTCATTTGCGATCTCTCTACAGATCCGTTAATCAATATAAGACAGACCGTATTAGTTTTGCACAATTGACAGGTGATTTGCCGACTTGCCAAGTAAGCGCAATGACGACGGCAAGCACTTCCCAGACTTATTTTGGGCAAGGATCTTCGTCGGCCCGTGACCTCTAGCGAGAGTCTACACTTTAGGGGTTAGAAGATCCTTACACTCCAAACCTATTCGTTGGATATGCCTCAGCGGATCTGTCACCATAAGTATTTTTTAATGAAGTTACTTGGATAAACAGTTAACGGCCTTCTGGGAGCTAGAAGATATCCCCAAGAAAAGAAGTATGAATCCGATGACATATATGTGAAAGGCTTTTCAAAGCAACGACAAAGCGAAATGATGTGGGAAGTACATTGTCTCCTTACCCTTCAGGCAAGATTTTCCAAATAATGTTTGTCTAGGACCAAAGGCTGCTCATCTACCGGAACGAGCGCGACTAGCAAAAAAACCTGTTCTTCAAACAGATACAACCGGGTTTTATGTGAATATAAACATTGGGCCCATGTCAAAGATTTCAACTACCGTATCACCAGAGTCAACCGACTGTTATTTCCTACCACATCATCTGTGTTAAAGAGGAGAGTACCACAACAAAGGTCAGAGTGGTATTTAATGCATCATGCCCAACCGCCAACGGATGAGTTTAAATGACGTCCTCCTTCCAGGTCCTGTACTTCAGGCCGATTTAACTATCCTCATCTCCGTTGGAGACTGTTCCAATACGTCTGCAACAGCGATATAGAGAAAATGTATCGGCAAGTATTAGTAAACGAGAATCAAACGAAATATCAGCGCATAGTTTTTCGCACCTGCCCAAGAGACCAATTAGCTTTATACGAATTAAAAACGGTGACTTTTGGCATCAACTGTGCTCCTTATCTCGCGCATAAGGGCATTGCATCAACTAGCTGATGAGGTTGAGAGCTCGTTTCCAATCGCATCCGAAATTTTGCGAAAGTGTATGTACGTGGACGACGTACTTTGCTGGAGGACACAGCATCGAAGCAGCGATTAAAACTCGAGAAGAAATACTACATGTGCTGGATTCAGCAGGGTTCCCGTTAAGAAAGTGGACTTCGAATCCAGCAAAATACTTGAAGGTATACCGAAATCTCATTTACTCACCGAAGATTTTCTAGAGTTTGAAGATTCTAGTGCGGCACTTGGCATCAGATGGAATGCCAAATCTGACTACTTCTATTTCACAGCAAAACCAATCGTGAAAATCGTGACGTCATCACCAAAAGAGCGATACTTTCAGCTATCGCCAAACTGTTTGACCCGCTCGGTTGGCTCGCTCAAGTGGTAATTGTCGCAAAGATCATTATGCAAAATATTTTTTTGGAGGGAACTGGTTGGGACGATACCGTGTCTCCGACCACATTAGATCGCGGGCAGGCATTTATGCACGACTACATGGACATTAATACCATTCGTATACCAAGATGGGTTCATTTTACGCAAACAGATGACGCCGAAATACATGGATTCAGCGACGCTTCTGAGAAAGCATACGCGGCGACTGTTTTCTTAAGAGTTAAGACTGCGGAAAGAGTTTTTGTCAGCCTTCTAATGGCAAAAACAAAGGTAGCGCCCGTCAAAATAGTATCCTTACCCCGTTTAGAACTTTGCGGCGCAGTTTTGCTTTCGGAAACCTTAGACGCGGTCGTCGAAAATCTGAGTCTTGGACATTTGAAAATAAATCTCTGGACAGATTCGACAATAGTTCTAGCATGGATCCGAAAACCACCGTGTTCGTGGTCAACTTTCGTTGCTACCGAATAACAAAAATTGTAGACAAGGTGGGAACCGAAAACTGGCGTATGTGGATTCGGCATCAAACCCAGCAGATCTGGCGAGTAGAGGACTTTCGGCTAGTGAGCTAGTCAACAACTCCTTGTGGTGGCAGGGTCCTTCTTGGTTACAAGAAGACAAGTCAAAATGGCCAGCACAAGAAGCGAACTACGACACAGTCATAGAGGAAAAAAGGGTGCAAGTTCACGCAACAACTAGCACAAATAACTTTGAAATTCTCGACAGATTTTCAGATTTCTCAAGAGCTTTGAGAGTCATCTCATATATTATGACATTCTATCAAAGAACTCACCCCAGTACAAAATCTTCTTTTAAAGCGGACACAACGCTTAATAACCATTTATCAACAACGACACTATAGAACAAGAATATGAACAATTGAAATCAGGTAAATCCATCGAAGCGAAAAGCGAAATTTTGCCCCTTAATCAATTCATCGACAAGGATGATGCTATGAGGACTGGTGGTCGTCTTGGCGCATCCCTTGACTTGGCCTACAGTGAGCGCCATCCAATTATTCTCCCATATGATTGCAGGTTAACTCGGCTTATTATCCAGTTCGTCCATAAAATCTCCTTACACGGGGAAAACCAACTGATGCTGCGTCTTATACGTACGCAATACTGGATCCCGCGAGTAAAAAATATGATACGGTCCATCATCCACAATTGTAAAATCTGCACGATCCACAGGAAACGGCCACAAACCCAGCTTATGGGGAATCTTCCACCTGAACGCACTACATTTTCACGTGCGTTCACAAACACCGGTGTAGATTTCGCGGGGCCTTTTGACATTGAAACCTACCGTGGTCGAGGATGTCGTCTGCCAAAAGGCTACGTTTGTCTCTTCGTCTGTTTTTCGACTAAGGCCAAANCCACAAACCCAGCTTATGGGGAATCTTCCACCTGAACGCACTACATTTTCACGTGCGTTCACAAACACCGGTGTAGATTTCGCGGGGCCTTTTGACATTGAAACCTACCGTGGTCGAGGATGTCGTCTGCCAAAAGGCTACGTTTGTCTCTTCGTCTGTTTTTCGACTAAGGCCAACCACCTGGAAGCCACTAGTGACCTTAGTACTGCTTCTTTCCTAGCAGCATTTGCCAGATTTATTGCTAGACGAGGGTGCCCAAAGAATATTTACTCCGACAATGGAAATAACTTTGTCGGAGCCTCTCGGTCTTTGCGATCCGAATTTAAGGCCTTCGTGGCCGACTCGCGCAATCAGGCCCTATCTAAATACTGCCACCAAGCTCTAACGTGGCATTTTATGCCTGCAGCAGCCCCTCACATGGGTGGACTGTGGGAACCTGGGGTTAAAAGTTTTAAGAGCCACTTCAAAAAGATTAAATTTTGGAGAGTTAAGTACTCTTCTATGCCGAGTTGAGTCTTGTCTCAACTCGCGACCACTTAGTCCATCATCCAACGAACCATCAAACTTGGAGCCGCTTACCCCAGGACACTTCCTTATTGGTGGGCATCTACATGCCCCACCAGAATTCGACGTAAGCGAGACTCGGGTCTCTATCGTAAACCGTTGGGAAAATTGAAAGCATTGCACCAGACTTTCTGCAGAAGATGGAAATCGGAGTACCTAACCGAGATGCAGAAACGCGTCAAGTGGAAACATCCACAAGCCAATTTAAAACAAGGCGACCTAGTCGTCATTAAAGAAGAAAACCTACCACTCAATGAATGGAGACTTGGAAGAATATCCAAACTACACCCTGGTCCGGACAACCGAATACGAGTAGTTGACGTCGATACGGCAAAGGGCCAAACAACAAGGCCAATTGCAAAGTTGGTTCTACTACCGTCCTGCAGCGAGAGAGTCGAGATGCGGAACACTCAAAGTTAAGATGAACCCCGATACATATAAGTATATATACATATACGCATCCATTTTGAGTGTTACAGATAGCATACAAGAACTGTTTAAAAAGAACGTCTTAATGTTATGAGATGTGGTAGAATATACATATATTATCTGACAAATTTAGTCTACACGTGTACACGTACACTACGTGTTTTTTTCGTCATCGAATTTCATATCTGCATATCAACCAAAGATAATAGGGTTGTTCATATAACGAGAAAAAAACTCTCCAGTGACTTAATTTATCAAAATGCGTTGTCACAGAGAAAAATTTCCAAAAGTTGCTTGAACGCAAAATGGGTAACAACTTGTTCAGGCTTGTTNTGTCACAGAGAAAAATTTCCAAAAGTTGCTTGAACGCAAAATGGGTAACAGGCTTGTACAAGTTATTCGCATAGCGAACCGAACTACATACGCCAAACCTGGCATAATTAATTTAGTGATTTTAAGATGCAGCAATATACGTATTCTAGATGAGGATCATGTTTTAGTTCGGTATTCCGAAAATCCCGATTTCAAAAAAAAACGCCCACAATCTTTGTTTTTGTTTATATTTAATTTGTTTTACAAAAAAAAGCGAGTCAATCACCCTATTTCATATGTATACAAATGAATCAGATAATATTTGTAGGATTTTGGACACAGTATACAGTAATCCAGATAGCCAAAACAAGAAATGTAAATATGCTTATTTAACATTTGGTTTGAATATATTGGTTGATAGTTTTTCACAGTTGTCGTTTTCGTTAACCCAAATGAAATCCAATTTAAATATTTTCTTATAGTGAAAAATATTTTCAAGTCATATAAAATAAAATGACGAGAAAAACTAAATTCCAAGCAAATCAAGCGTGAAGTGTAAACGATTATGACCGGACGCAGTTCCTACATACGTCAAACCGTGTTCCGAACACAACTTTGAGTGAATAATGGTGGGCTGACTTAGATATTTTAACGAAAGTCGGTGTCAGGTTGCCTTTGGTATAATTTAGGTTAGTGTTAAATTTTTGCAAAATCTACGAATAACCACGCCCACCTCCCACGTAGTTATTAAAAATACTTTTGTTTTTATATTATTTTTTACGAATTTTGCTGTTCAAAGTTACATTTCAAATATAAAATATAAATATATCATCAAGCATTTGTAGGTACTTTTGCATCAGTCTTTGCCTATGGGTTAATGACAAAGAAAATCCTATACATTCATAATATTTCATGTATTAATTATCAAATAAGCATGTTGTTAATGGTTGGTTTACTGTATACCATGATGCAAATATTTGAAGGTAAAACCGCTCGCTCAATTTGTCGGCCATCATTTATTTTTTGAAGTGTCTACTTTATAAAATTTAAAGTTTGAGATCAACTCAAATGCCAAATAAAAGCAAAACAAAAAACAAATAGATGAAAATATTCAAATTTACTTTTATTTGAGACTGAAAATGAGAATGTATGTGAGATTGAAAATTTGACAACATTTTTTGTTATGTTAGCAAACTTCAAAAATGTTCAGGCTGCTGTATACTACGGTTTTTGGATACATCAAAAGTAATAGAAAAATTTCTTCACTCACCCACAATTCCAAATTCCAGCCGTCAGACAGACGTTTTCATCCGTGTAAGCGACGATGCGATGCTTCGTTCCGTGTGTATTGTTGTTGTTCAAGGTAAATATGCGTCTACTGCAATAAAAGTCAATGCGTCGAGAAGAGTACGATGCAGGGTATTTTCAACGGGCTCGAATAGGTGAAATAGTTGGTAGTATAAGGGCGCCACAAAATATTCGCGACAAGAAACTGGATCAGACAATGTAGGTGTGGCTGGAATTTTCGCGCGAACACGTTACGAATTAAACGGATAACGGCGTCTTCCCTACGAATCATGCGACCAAGCACTGAATCTACTGGTACTGCAGGCAGGCTGATCAATAATATTAAGGAATCGCCATGTTCCATCAGATCCAATCTTTTTTTTCGTGTCACACAGAAAAGGGACAGCTCCATATGTTATATGTGCCAGATATAACGAACCAACGAAGATACCAGCGGCCAGGAAGGGACTTAAATGTTTGAGTATATTATCGAAAGCTTCCAATACATTCGCTACTTTACCCATTTGTGGGAAACAATATATTCTGTTTGGCACTGCTGACAACTCACGGCTCTCATCGTCCCCCCCCCCCC
>NW_016157796.1:36480-94802 GCF_001687245.7 Rhagoletis zephyria | reverse complement strand
CCCCCCCCCTTTCTTATTGTCTACCCAGCGATACAACCAACTCTGGTGTACCCATTTCGAGGTACGTCGGCATTTACATGGTTGCACCCACGGCGCCAGACGATTATTTTCATCCGGAGCAAAACAAATCGAACAATCTCCTCGCCTACATCAGTGCCAGCTGCATCGCCGGTTATTGCATCGAGACCGACACCGGCTGATAGTAAGTGCGCTTCCACTGATGTAGATTGTTTCTGGTTATTATTCATTTCCGGATTTTCAGAAGTTTGAGCCAATGTCGTCCATTGTATTAGGGATATAGCTGATGAATTTGGATCTATTTAGTTTAAATAACCATTGATGATGACACCCCATTTGCTCCAGCTGAGTCAACCCTCACGAATTTTATCGTCAGATTTAGATCACTCTTTTTCATACCGATTCGCAATTCGAAATTGGCGTGGACACGTATGTTTATGCAGCTTTGAATGCACTTAAACAATTACTGCGCTAAACATGTAAATACATTTCACCCAAAGGGGTCTATTTCGCAGGTTCAGCAATCTCTCAAAGCATGTCAGAAAAATATGTTCCGTTTTATAGCAGGGAGCTCCCTTTGTCTGCCGATATGTTTGTAGCTGTATCTATTTTCTGAATCAACGCAACTATTTTTCTCATACAAACACACGCACAAAGCATGTGCAATTGAGTGTTACAACAGCAATGTATGTCTTGAGCTGAAAGGAAATGCAAGTTTATTTATTAATAAATACTATTTACAAATTGCACTACTTACCCCGTTGCTGGCCTCGTGTTCATTGTGGAAATGATTAACGTCGGCCGCAATTCCCATTAATGAAGTGTCAACAAAGAACGTAAAGTGTAATCTACGCTCTTTGATGACAGCACGCAGCCCTCTACCGGGTATGATTTCTGTATAAGACCATTCAATTACACGTAAGTATTATTGAATCGGGTTAGTGAGGTTTTGCACCATTATGAAAAATAATGGGAACTTTTTTTCTTTTGGGTAGGAGGCAAGGGTGCTTAATAACAAAACACCCCAACAATGTTTTCACCCATTTCCTACGATATTGGCGGATTATTCTGTCAGCATACACTGCGTGGCATTGAATTAGCCTCGAATTAATTACACACTGCGTGGCATTGAATTAGCCCCGTATGAATTATGAAATTTAAAATGATTAAATTTATGCATCGATATAAAACGAATAAATAATAAGAAATGGAAACTCACGAAATATATAATATTCATATCTCCCCATACATATATTCTCATCTATTTTTTTCTTGCGCGCGACCGCCTTAAATTCCAAAGGCGCCAGCGCGTAAATATAACACTGGGACGTCGCTCAATATCACGAGCGCCACCCAGGAAAATCCTGAATAGCATTACAGTAGCTCAGAGGAGTTTCCAATCGCCTGTCGCTTGTGCGACAAAGACCACGGCATAAGACTTTGCCTTATCTACCGCGGTAAGACGGCTGAAGAACGACTGCGAGCGATCCTCATACTGCCTCTTGCCATTCCACCGTCTGGAAAATTGTGCTAGCGCCGACAGACATCACAGGTGCCGTGAAAGGCATCATACTTCGCTCCATATCGAGACCAACGACAATTGGAGGCAGCTAGCACGCAATATTGAGGATGATGACAACAGTTCCCAGGGGGCCTTATCCATCCACATAGAAGAACCTTATAATTCATGGGCTCAGCAGGTCGAGGAGGCAGAGATGGACGAAGCTACGACTGAGGTCGCTCCTGTAGAAGTAAGTGGCGGCTCGGAAACCCGTTCTTTCCGACCACCACTCGAACATGAGAAGCGAAGGGAGAGCAGCTCTGCAACTGGGTCCTTCAGACAGCCTGCCCAGTCCCAGTCACAGCATGCGGGTGGATCGGAAACTAGTTCTTTCCGACCGCCCCGATATCCCAACGGTAAGAGTCGTGATGGCGCGGAAACTGGTCCTTTCCGCTTGTCTCGACGTAAGACTGTAGGAAAAGCACCATATCGCCGACCACAAGAGCAAAACCGAGAGCAGAATGCGGCTCTGGCCGTTCGACGACTGGGGTTTCGAACAGGTCGCATAAACAACAGTGCTATGGCTACACCGATCTTACGCTCTTTTCAGCCGATTGCACCGACCGCCATCGTTCGAATCGAGTCTGGTCTGGTGACCCCTGCGCGCCCAGCACGGTAATCGACGCTAGTCTAGCGCGGAACCTACAATTGGAACACGGAGGTTCTGGACGAAACCGGAGATGTTCGCTCGCACTTAGAGGAAAATACGGTGTTGCGGAACGCGTGACAACTCAGGCGACAATCATGGCACAACACAACCGATTGAGCCCGGCAACAGCCATCGACCCCGCGGCTGCCGCGCCATTCCAGTTTATGCGGTTGGCTGATCCAAATTTTTACCGGGCTACCCTGATCCGTTTGACTCTAGGCGTCGATGTATACGCACAGGTCATGCTAACCGGGACCCCCCATCTCCGGGCTGTGGCTTATTGGCGCAGGAAACCATATTTGGGTTAGTGGTTTCCAGAGCTTACCAAAAATAAAAACAAATTAGAGTGTTTAGTTGATTAATACACGCAATAAAGTGCATTGAAAATCAAAACCACGTCCATTTTTTTCTTTTAACTCTCTTTAATTTCCCAATTGCTATCTAGGAAGAGGCGGTGCAACCTGGGTGTGACAAGCGAGAACTAAGTGCAACCTGGAGCACTTCCAGTCTCTAGTGGTTACCGTCAAACTTATTATCTTTTCTGACGTGGCATGGTGGGTACCTTCCGTATTCATAGTTTGCTTATCGCAAGGGGGGCGGTATGTTTAGGCCCATACCTAAATATGCTGCACCACCCTAATGCGCGTTAAATAATTTTGTATCTGAGTACACACACACATATATAAGATACGGCTAACATACCAGCCGTTAACAATATACCCCGCCGTACCGTAACTGAGTTGAAGGGAAACTCAACGAAGGTTACTGTTCGGCGGGCTCAAACCCTTTTTCGTTTGTTGGCACTCCTTCACTTCCTTGAAGACCAGCATAGCGACTGCCACCCACCACGCCACGTCAGCAAGGTAATCTCATCAAGCTATTAACAAAATCTCTATTTTCAATCAACACTGCTTTATTAATAATTTTTCTCAACAAATAAATCAAACACTTGTTATTATTGTTAAGCATTAAACACTAATACGCTGTTGTTTTTTCATTTATTTTCTTTACGTGCGAGCGCCTTAAAAATCCAAAGACGCCTGCGCGTAAATAGGTTATTTTATATAAAGTACAGTTATATCATTTTTTTGGGCTATTTTAAATTTGGAATACCCATGAGGTCTGTAATGGTCATTGTACCATACTGGTAATATGTTATATTTTTTAGTTCGTCAAAATGCAAAATAGTAGGGTTTAAAATTCCTACTTTACCAAATGTTATTGTATTTATCAAGTTTTGTAATTCATGTATAATATATTGATTTCCTTTTCTTCTTAATGGTTTATTTAATGTGTGTCCTTTAATATTCTGTACTGTATCAGTTAATTCTGTTATGTTTTTAAAAAAATTTTGAATTTGTTGTAAACTGCTTATTGTTATTTGAAATTAGGTCAGCTAATTTGTCATTTATTCTTATAAAATCGTCATAGTGTGGGGTATCCACTCTTCATTTCCAAAGTGTTCCTAATTCATCAATACCTCTCTTTTGTCTGATAGGCTTTTGTTTTAATTCTCCTAATTATATTTCAATTAAAAAAATTTCTGACTCAGTTTCTGAATTTCTGATTTCTAATTCATTGTTACTATTTTCGTCATAACGAACATTGTTATAAAAGCTTTGTTTCTCTTGTTATATAATGTTTTCAAAAGATGATAAGGCCGTAATCTGAATTTCTGATTTCTAATTCATTGTTACTATTTTCGTCATAACGAACAAGGTTATAAAATCTTTGTTTCGCTTGTTCTATAATGTTTTCAAAATATGATAAAGTCGTAATATGAAAAATGTTCCCGTATTGTTCATAAATTGACACATCTCCGTTTTCAATCAATACATAATCCTGTCGAGTGTAGTCTATAACGTCGGCTGCTGCTGAGCCAATCAGTGTTGCAAGTATCAGAAATATGATATTGAAAATTACATTTGTAAATAATTACGATTTATTTATGTCTTCATGTATAACTCTATCTCTATTATTAATCAATATATTAATACGCTAACATAAATTTTGTCTCCGTTCGTTTGGCGATTCTACCGAACCGATTTCAAAACCAAGAACACCGTTGGAAAGGAACTTTTCGTCGTTTAAACATCTTCGTATTTGTGTATAGATGTTGCTGCAACATGTTCAATTTGACATGTTTCGCATGTTGTTTCACCTCACATTTGAAATTAAGCTTTAAAATAAAGATATGTAAATGTCGATGAATTAATCGATTTTGCAATCGTTGTATTTTTCTATATGGAAATTGTTATCGGTATTTTTATCGACACAGTTATCAACAGGCTTATCGATATACTAATCGGAACATGGAATGTGATCACATTACATGACATCACATAACATTTTATCACATGATATGAAGAGACATCACATTATATTACATCACATAATATGATATCACATCACACGATATCGCGTGACATGACATTATATGATATGACATCACATTATATGGCATGACATCACATTACTTAACATCACATGATATGGCATCGTATGACATGACATGGCATTATATGACGTGGCATCATATGATATGACATCATATGGTATGACATCATATGACATGACATCCTATCACATCACATAAATTCACGTGACATCTTATCACGTCATCGCACCTCATCTCATCTACGTGAGTAGAAAAAGAAAAGGATACAAGCAAAGATGTGAAAGATAAAAACAAAGAAGAAGACCAAGGTAAAGTTGCCGATTTCAAAACCAAAAACACCATTGGAAAGGTAATTTTCTGTAGATGAGGACAGTTTCTATAGTTTCGAAATTGGTTGAAAATCATCGTTTAAAAATTTCCATATTTTTGTATGGTTGTTTTTGCAACCTGTTCAATTTAAACTGTTTCGCATTTTGTTTTACTTCGTATTTGAAATTAAACTTTGAAATAAAGATAAATATGAAGATGCAGAAACAAGTGATAACGATGAAGACAAAAAAAAGGCAAAAGTGAAGATAAAGACGAAAATTGAGATAAAGGCGAAAATGGAGACAATGAGGAATACATAAGAATTGGGTTAACAGAGTTGAAATTTTCCGATAGGAATCGAAATAAAATCAGCCATAAAGGTTACTGAAATTTATCGCACCATCGAAGTTTATAATTATCGAAATTTATCTATGCTTATTAATTTATCGCAACGTATCGAATTATTCAAACTGGTCAATGTTTACTGAGTTGTCGAAATTTATAGACACAGAAACTTAGTTGTCCAAATTTATGTATAGTTATCGAGCTAAATATAAAGACGTTTGGGATTAACGAAATTTGTCAAGATAAAGAAATGTATCAAATTCGCGATATTTATTGAATTATCATTATTTTAGACTTAACGAAATTTATACAGGTGTCGTAATGCATGGAGTTCTTTCAGCTTACAGAGTTATCGATAATTATTGATCTACTGAAATTGGTTGGTTCAACGAAGTGAAGTTTATGGAATTTTCAAAATATATCGATTTATCGAAATTTCAAGGTTATATAAGCTTATCGATTTATCGTGATTATCGAATTTAATTGTCCTGACAGAGTGTAAAGAGTTATCAAAATGTTTAGATAGTTTTCGAATAATGTGGAGATGTCAAAAGTAAAAATTTATAAAGGTATCCAAAGTTTTTTTTTTGAGTTATAGAAATTTATCGAGCCACCGAATTTCACAGTTATCGAAATGAGTCGAGTTAACGAATTTTGTTATTATTTTTGGAGAAATTAAGGGCAGTATTTAGTTGATTTAGATATAAAAACGTGCTTACGCGTTGTTGATTTATTGAAGAAGAGGTATACCTAAGTGATGGTAAATATAAACAAAAATATGTTATCGATAGTTACATAAATCGATTACTCATTTGATTACTTTACATTACAATTCATTACAATTTTTAACACTGCCACTTAATCAATGAGTTCATATTTTTGAGCAAACATAACTTTCTATTATACAATGAAATTTTACTGCTTCAGCCCCATGCCCTTTGAGCAAAATAAATGCTTTTCAATACACACTGCTTTAGTCAGGTTATCCGCAATCATTTCATCAGTCTTGACCTTTACAATTTTAATCAGATTTTTCTTAACATAATCTCTAATAAAGTGAGGTCGAATCGATATGTGTTTAACTCTTGGACTGTATGCTCCAGTGTCTGTCAAATCGACAGCTCCTTTATTATCGCAGTGTAGCTCCAATGCTACCATACTGTCATCAGTTATTTCATGTTTTAGTTGACTAAGCCACAATGCTTCTTGTGTTGCTGCCGATAAACTCATATATTCTGCTTCACATGTGCTTAATGCAACTGTTGGCTGCTTCTTGCTAGCCCATGTTACTGCTGCACCTTGCCATAAAAATACATAGCCAGTGCAGGACTTAAAGTTTTTAAAGCTTGAGCCCCAATCAGAATCAGCATACCCATGTAGACTGCCAGCATCTTTGATATATGTTAGTTTGGTTGTCAGAGTAGCTTTCAAATATCTCATAAGCCGCTTGACCGCCTTCCAATGTGCCATGCCAGGATTCTTATTAAATTGACTCAAATTTGTGATGCTAAACGAAATATCTGGTCGAGTACACTGTGCCAGATACATAATGCTACCAATAGCCTCTTGATATGGAATTGATTGCATTTTTTTAATTTCTTCATCAGTCGTAGGTGACATTTCCGCCGTTAGTCTCTGATTTGGGTCACTAGGTATTCTCACCGGATCGCAATCAAACATTTTTAAACTTACGCAAAACTGATTCGGTATACTTTTGTTGATCCAAACTAAGAACGCCTTTCTTATAATCATAATCTATGCGAATGCCAAGTACACTAGATGCTTTACCCAAGTCTTTCATGAGAAAATTTTTCTTTAAAGTCGACTTAAGTTGATCTTTCCAAGCTATATTATTAAAAAATATCAACAAGTCATCGACATATACGGCAATGACCACGGTAGAATTATTGTTGTGCCTGACATAAACGCATGAATCCATTTTACACCGTTTATATCCAGCACGCTGCAAGACCGCATTAAGTTTCACGTTCCATTGTCTACTGCCCTGTTTAGACCATACAATGCCTTTTTTAATGTGCATACACGCTCAATTCCATCATCAAAGCCTTCAGGTTGATGCATGTATATTGTTTCATGCACTTCGCCGTGCAAAAACGCAGTTACAACGTCCATCTGTTCAATATTCCACCCATATTTTACAGACATCGCCATAAGCAATCGTACCGATGAATATCGAACTACTGGTGAAAAAGTATGCACATAGTCAATACCTTCACGCTGATCGTAGCCTTTTGCGACCAGTCGCGCCTTATACCGACTCAGGTTACCAGTTGCGTCCATTTTACGCTTAAATACCCACTTGCAGTTGATGGCTTTGTAACCATTTTGTAAGTGTTCTAGTTGCCAAGTGCCATTATCGATTAGTGATCGATATTCTTCGTTCATTGCAGCCGTCCAATGCAACTTTTCTTCACCATTGAGTGCCTCATTAACTGTAACGGGCTCATTACTTAAGGAGGTAAACGTTTCGCCTTCTTTGATATTTTTAACCAAATGTGCGACAGGATCTCCAAAGAAAGCCGGTTGCTTTGTGCCTCTATCCGATCGCCGAATAATCTGCACATCGCTGTTGTCATCATTTTCGACTCTGCTATCGAAAAACGTACTATCATCTGCGTCATCATACATAGAGCTTGTTGAACTACCAAGCGTCTCTTCAGCCACCTCACGAGCATTTTGATCGCTGAATTCACCAACAACACTGTTTTGGCCATCGTCGATCGCAACATTGTCTTGGCCATGTTGCACGCCAGGCACATTAATTTCGGATGTAATACTTACGACATTGTTTTGGCCATGTCGTACGCCTTTCACGCTGCTCGCGAAATTGTTTTGGCCATGTTGCACGCCATCAACACTGTTATCAGATTCAAAAATATCCGCAACAAACTCAAACATTTTTTTATCGGCATTAAACTCACAACTGGTACTTTGTTCAAAAACTTCTACATCTCTACTTGCAATCACGCGATTAGTTTCCTTATCTAGCAAGCGATATCCCTTCTGTGTTTCACAATAGCCGACGAATATATATTCTTTCGATTTCGCATCGAACTTCAAACGCTTCTCCTTAGGTATGAATACCATTGCACGTGGACCAAAAACCTTGAAGTGGCTTACATCTGGTTTCGTTCCGCTCCATAGCTCCATTGGTGATTTACCCGATAAAATAGCCGTTGAAGTATGGTTCTTTATGTAAGCTGCCGTATTCAACGCTTCGGCCCAATATCGTTTATGTAGGTTAGAATCTTGAAGCATACACCTTGCTTTCTCTGTAAGCGTGCGAATGGTCCTTTCTGCCAGACCATTCTGCTGCGGCGTATAAGGCACAGATGTTTGATGCTCAATACCAAACTTTTCAAAAAACGCTTTAAATTTACCGCAACAAAATTCAGTGCCATTGTCGCTACGGCATATCAATTTCATTCATGGTCCAAGTCACATCTGATTTTAATTATGCAGCTGCATAATTGCTGAGTATGCAAAATTGCACTATGGATCTGCAAGATACAAACTATGCTTTTTCCAATAAGCAATATTGTTTATATTTCTCATTGTGCCGCTGTGTGTGGTCTGGCGTCAACTGGCATGCCAGTATAAATGTACTGATCTCAATTATGCAGCAGCATAATTGCTGAGTATGCAAAATTGCACTATGGATCTGCAAGATACAAACTATGCTTTTTCCAATAAGCAATATTGTTTATATTTCTCATTGTGCCGCTGTGTGTGGTCTGGCGTCAACTGGCATGCCAGTATAAATGTACTGATCTCAATTATGCAGCAGCATAATTGCTGAGTATGCAAAATTGCACTATGGATCTGCAAGATACAAACTATGCTTTTTCCAATGAGCAATATTGTTTATATTTCTCATTGTGCCGTTGTGTGTGGTCTGCCGTTAACTGGCATGCCGGTATAAATGTACATTCATTTCCATTTAACACGTGTGGTTTCTCAGAGCGTATGCGTACTCTAACCATACACTTTTACTACTGCTGTATGCATGTAGTATGTATGCTGTATTAGTAAGGGTATTCTCGATCCGTTGCATGAGTGCATGCAAGCATAAATAGCACACTTGCAGCTCCAAAGTTTGGACCTATTCGATAATTCATTTTCTTCGCTCATAGCATGAATATGTCAAAACGATTTTATCACGGTTGGCACTTCATCAAAATTTTGTGTAACCCACAATATACAAGTAAAAAGACCCAAAATAAAATAAAATTTACCATTTTTGTCGTCCAACAAAATTATATACAGTGCCTCAAACAAGTGACAACGTTTTGATTTTTTTTTATATTCGTAATGTTCTTCGAACATTTTTTTTTTTAATTTTTCTACATTCTTTATCCGAAACCATATAAACAGTTTGAAACTTTATACAAAATTTAGGAAAATTCGTGAAATTTTCATCAAAATTTCAGTTTTTAGTCTGAATCCTTAGAACATTTTTCGGTATGCAGTTTTATAGCCCATACAAATTAAGTCTAATTAAGTGCAAGTTTCAACCGCCTAAAGAATTGCGTTAGTTTTTGAGAATTTATTTGGTGACGGATTTTTATACTTTTTTCCATACAAGCTTATATTTCTTATGAAATGAAATGCGGGAGACCTTAAATTCCAAAAGTTAACGATACTTTTTGTAAATTGCACTTGTTATATAAAAAAAACGCCGCAAAAGCAGCCTGCAAACAAAACTTCTCAAAAATCAACGCGATTTTTAAGGGGGTTGAGACTTGCAATTCGCTAAGCTAAAATAGTATGGGCTATAAAACTGCATACCCAAAAAATTTCTGAAGATTAAGATCAAAAAGTTGAAATTTTGATGACAATTTTTCGAATTTTCCTAAATTTTGTATAAAGTTTGATACGGAGGATGCTGCTTATTCAAACGAAGGCCCAAACCAAACAAAAAAGGTCCAAAGGCCCATATTTGGTCCAATTGTACCAAAGTGGCAACCGTTGTTCTTATGTCAAATTAAAAAATGCCTCGTGAAAGTGAAGAGCAATAACTTATAAATTTTCTAGCTGAAAATGCCAAAAGGAATATCATTTTGCAAATGTGAATAAGTCTACCAATTAACGATTTCTTACCATTCTCATTTATTTTCTGATCCCAGAAGCTTTATAAAAGAACTTAAATATTTTGACGAAGATATTTTCATTGTTATGTCCTTTTTACGCGGTTGTTTTGAGAACGCTCCAAAATCTGTGGAGTGGAGATGTTCTGTCCTCAACAAGCTGGATGTGAACTGTTTTCATCAAATGATGTGCGTCAACCATGAGCAATTTAGATAACTTTTATCGCATATTTGTTATGATCTAGAGCTTAATAAGCCTCACGCAGAGACAAAATTTTCTTGGATAAGCAATTAGCTATAGTGCAATAACGTCTCGGCTCAACTGGTGAAAGCGCGGCCATAAAAAAATCGCGGCAATATTTGGAGTAGGACACGGCGAAACCGTCTACAAAATAACAAGGCGAATCTTTAAAGCATTCAGAAACTTACAGTCAAAGTTTATTTTTTGACCTGATTCAAACGAGCGAAAAGCTATACATTTTCAATAAGTAACGGAATAGAAAAACAAAGAACTCTGGAAAAAGCTTATATTTTATCCAACCAAAAACATTTTTGTATAAAAGGGGAAATATACGCCACCAGCTTGCTGGCTCCATCATTGATTGATTGTACCATCAGGCTCGAAGCATATAACTTACCAGCATGCTGGTACAATATTTATTTCTTTACAAATGAGGTCGAGGAAAGGTCGAAATGATTAGAGCCGAAATTTTATAACTTTTCTACCATTTTGTTAAACATTGTTTTTTTTCATTCAAAACTGCAATATCGTGAACTTAATATTCCACAAACGCGGCTTTGACTCATATAGTGCAAGAAGTTACCGCCGAAATACTTTTTACTTGGAAAACTGAGATGACTTCACCACTCACGCCACCAGCATGCTGTTACTACCATCATAAAATTTTCAAATAGTTTTTAAAGTCGCACCAGCAGATGGTACAAATCGATCATGTTGTGATAGAGGGAAGGCATGCTTCAAGAGTTTTAGACCTACGTACACTCCGAGGGCTAAACATCGTCTCGGACAACTATCTTGTTGTAGCCAAGATACGCACCCGCCTCTGTGTAGGAAAAGATCTACGCCGAACAATGCAAGGAAAGCTTAACGTCGAAAAGCTGCAATCACAACATTCGACCAATCTATTCGGCACTCGACTCACATATCTGCTCTCTGAGAGCATTCTTCAACAATCCGACACACGCGAGCAATGGAATCACATTTCCCGATCATTAAGTACCACCTCCGAAGAAGTAGTTGGATTCCAGAGAGCCCGACAGAACAACTGGTACGATGAGGAATGTCAAGAAGCCGCGGAGAAAAAAGACGCCGCTCATAGGGCTACGCTGCGATCGGGCGCAAAGCGAGCCATGTGGGACCGTTATAGGGAACTGAAAAGGAAGCGAGACGTATTTTCCGCAATAAGAGAGAGGTCAAAATAAATGAGTGCGAAGAGCTTGAAATGCTGGCCGAGAGGAAATTTTACCAGAAGGGTAGGCGACCAACGGAAGGTTTCAAGACCAGAGCGAGCTCCTGTAAGAAGAACAATGGTGACCTAGTGACCGATGTCCAGAATGTACTTAAATTTTGGAGGGAACACTTTTCCACGCTACTGAATGGTAGCAGCGCTGAAATTAGCGGAGAAGACGTACCCGAGCCCCCAGTCAATGACGACGGAGTCGACGTTCCACCACCTGACTATGCCTAGGTACGAATCGCGCTGGCGCGCTTGAACTACAACAAAGTTGCTGGAGCTGAAAGCCTGCCAGCTTAGCTACTAAAGTACGGAGGTGAGGAGTTGATAAGGTGCATGCATCAACTCTTGTGCAGAATATGGTCAGATGAACGCATGCCCGACGACTGAAACTTAATTGTGCTCTGCCCAATCGACAAGAAAGGCGATCCCGCCATTCGCGCCAACTACCGTGGAATCAGCCTTCTAAGCATAGGTTATAAGGTCCTATCGGGTGTATTGTTCGAAAGACTGAAGCCCACCGTCAACGAAATGATTGGGCCTTATCAGTGTGGCTTTACGCCTGGAAAATCCACGATAGATCTGGTATTCACAATACGCCAAATCTTGGAAAAGTTCCGCGAGAATAGGATCGACACACACCATCTATTTGTCGATTTCAAATCCGCGTTCCACAGCACGAAAAGAAGTTGTCGTTATATAGCGATGTCGGAATTTGGTATCCCTTCGAAACTAATACGGCCGAGTAAAACGACGTTGAGCAATACCATCAGCTCTGTCAGAATAGGGAAGGACCTCTCCGATCTGGTACAAAACGAGGTATCTGACAAATTGACTCTCTTTCGTGTGATTTCTTTAATCTTATGTTTGAGAAAATAATAAGAGCCGCACAACTGAACCGCTCGGAAACCGTAATTTATAAGAGCGTACGATTGCTGACACATGCCGACGACATCGATATTATCGATAAAAACAAGGGCTATGTCAGTTCTGCCTTCTCAGGAGTGGATAGAGAAGCAATGCGAATGTACCACGAACGAAGTATCTCCTGGCATCACACAAAGAGTCAGAGCATACGCGTTTTTTTCACCCACGTCACTGTTGTCAGTTACAAGTTTGAAAAAGTAGATGACTTCGTTTATTTGGGAACCAGCATTAACACCGATAATAATTTCAGCCTTGATATCCAACGCAGAATCATTCTTGCCAACAAGTGCTACTTTGGGCTGGGTAGGAAATTGAGAAGTAAAGTCCTCTCCCGTCGTACAAAGATTATACTCTATAAGTCACTCATCATGCCTCTGCGGTATATGGTGCGGAGGCATGGAAAATCAAAGCATCTGATAAGGCTGCTCTTGGAGTTTTCGAGAGATAGATTCTGCGAAAGTTTTATTGACCTTTATGCGTTGGTGATATTGCAGACGATTTAACGATGAGATATATGAGCTTTACAACGATATAGACATAGTGCAGCGATTTATAATTCAGCGGCTCCGTTGGCTTGGCCATGTCGTTCGAATGGACAGAAACGCTCCTGCTCTGAAAATATTCAACGCGGGCCGCGATGCTGGTAACAGAGGAAGAGGAAGGCCTCCTCTGCGTTGGAAAGACTAGATGGAAAAGGACTTGGCTTCACTTGGCATTTCCAATTGGCGTCAGCTAGCACAGAAGAGAAATCACTGGCGTGCTGTTTTGGACTCGGCCGAATTGCTTAGGTGGCTAAAGCGCCAATAAAGGAGAAGAAAATTGGATATACTGATGGAACGGATGTAAAGCTTACTGAAGCTCCAGTCACCAACCATCAAACTTGCTTTTCAAAAAATCGTGCGTATTCCATTAAAGCGCAAGTTGTATGTGACGATCAACTTTAGACTAGCCATGTTTCAGTGAACCATTTTGAAGCAACCACGATGCAAGAATATTTCGCTCCAGTCTCCTATACACACAAAAAGAAAACTTTTTGAAGTGAAAACTTCTTTAGCGGCGGGAGTGATTTGAAACTCGATCAGCCTTATCATGAATTTTCATTCCGTGTGAACTCGTACACATTTCGCTTTTGCAGTTCACCTATCGTATGCTGAATATTCACCAAGCGAAGTAGTTCACTTCGAATCATGTTTACACTATCGTATAACATATTCACCTGTAAAATAATTTGCACTCGCACATATAAAATCGCAAAACAATTGCCAAATTTTCCAGTGAAATTGTTAACCAAATATTCATGATAAGGCAGCATGAAACGAATAACTTGATAACAACAGAAAAGACAATACGCATGTCTATCTTATTTGCCTTTAAGTGTGTAGTTATGTATGTATGTCTACTCACAGATTTTCAGCGAAGTCTCGAGGTCAAATTGAAGCGATTTTGTTTTTGTTTTCTCCGCTTTTATTGTCGCTTTGCCGGCGCCTCCACTATGGAGCCATACGTATGTATTTAGATACATGTGTACGTATGTGAAGCTAGGCAATACGCGTTTGTGTGTTTATGTGCTAACGTCTACGTGCCTAAATATGTCAGCGCATAGAATTCAAGCGACGGCTTGAAGTCAAATCAAGGTGATTTTGTTTTTGTTCTCTTCGCTATTCTCGTCGCTTTTCCGGCGGCTAATATGTCGGCCGCTGTGGAGTAGTGGTAAGCAGTGCGCGCTTCCACTCCGCAACGCCTGGGTTCAAGCCCTGGTCAAAGCAATATCGGGAAGAATATAGAAAAAAGGTTTTTTCTTAACAGCGGTCATCCCTCGGGAGGCAATGGCAAACCTCCGAGTGTATTTCTGTCATGAAAAAGAGCTTCTCATAAAAATACAATCGCCGTTCGGAGTCGGCGTTAAACTGTAGGTCCCTCCGCTTTGTGTGACAACATCAAGGCACACGCCACAAATCGCGGGAGAAGCTCGACCAAACACTAACATATGTGTAAGCGCCAATCTATTATTATTATTATTAATATGTGTGTATTAGAGTCCGACCGAGTTTGTCATTCGCAATTTTTCTGCGGGTCTTGTTATTTACGAAATAGGGGGAAAAAACGGGAATTTAATCAAAATATTAGGTTTGGTGAACCATGGTGGTAGGAGTTAGAGTTCCGCCGCAATGGACAGTTTTGTAGAGCATTGAGTTCTGATGTAAATACGCCATTGACCATAATTATACCATAAAATAACTCAGAGCTGTATAGTTTAAAAAAAAACATCAAAGTTTATGTGTATTTTGTATGGGAAATCTTTGCACGCCTTGGGCGAGTTTTAATATTATTTTTAATATTAAGGGTTAAAATTTTCAGGCAGTTTTTTTAGCTGTTTTCCACAAAATTTCGAGGAAGGAGTGAAAAAAACAATAGTCGAATAAAGCACCCCTATGTACATATATGTATATGTCCATACACAAATGCACAAGTAAAACTCTTCTTCTTCTTTATTGGCGCTGTAACCGCCTAAGCGATTTTGGCTGAGCCCAAAACAGCACGCCAGTCATTTCTATTCTGTTCTAACTGACGCCAATTAGAAATGCCAAGTGAAGCCAAGTCCTTCTCCACCTGGTCTTTCCAACGCAGAGTAGGTTTTCCTCTTCCTCTGCTACCAGCATCGCGGCCCGCGCTGAATACTTTCAGAGCAGGAGCGTGTCTGTCCAATCGAACGGACGGAGCGGAGCCGTCGAATTGTAATTCGCTGCGCTATGCTTATATCGTTTTAAAGCTCATACAGCTCATAGTTAAATCGTCAGCGGTATTCGCCATTGCCAACGCGTAAAGGACCGTAAATATTTCGCAGAATTTTTCTCTCGAAAACTCCAAGAGCGGCTTTGGCAGATGTTTTCATTGTCCATGCCTCCGCGCCATACACCAGCACAGGCATAATGAGTGACCTATAGAGTGTGATCCGTGACTTGTTGGCAAGACTGAGTCTCCGTTGGATTTCAAGGCTGAAATTATTATTGGTGTTAATGCTGGTTCCCAAATAAACGAAGTGGTCTATATTTTCAAATTTGTAACTGTCAATAGTAACGTCAGTACCAAGACGCGAATGCTCTGACTGTTTGTGTGCTGTCAGGAGATACTTCGTTTTGTCCTCGTTCACCACCAGACCCATTTGCTCTGCTTCTGTATCCAATAGATGGTGTGTGTCGATCCTATTCTAGCGGGTCTTTTCCAAGATTTGGCGTATTGTGAATACATGATCTATGGTGGATTTGCCAGGCGTAAAGCCACACTGATAAGGTCCAATTAGTTCGTTGACTCTGCGCTTCAGTCTTTCGCACAATACGCCTGATAAGACCTTATAACCTATGCTTAGCAGGCTGATTCCGCGGTGATTTGCGCTAATGGCGGGATCGCCTTTCTTGTGGATTGGGCAGAGCACACTTAAATTTCAGTCATCGGGCATGCGTTCATCTGACCATATTCTGCACAAGAGTTGATGCATGCACCTTATCAATACTTTCATATCTCTGCTGGCAGGCTGTCAGCTCCAGCAACTTTGTTGTATTTTGAGCGCGCCAGCGCTTTTCGTACCGCGTCATAGTCAGGTGGTAGAACATCGAATCCATCGTCATCGACTGGTGGCTCATGTTCGCCTTCTCGGCTAATTTCAGCGCTGCTACCATTCAGTAGCGTGGAAAAGTATTCCCTCCATAATCTAAGATCATTCGGTCACTAGGTCACCATTGCTCTTCTTATAGGATATCGCCCTGGTCTTGAAACCTCCCATTAGTAGCCTAACCCTGTGGTAAAATTTCATGTCGGCTAGCATTTCAACCTCTTCGCTCTCACGTAGTCTCTCTACTCTTATCGCGGCAAATACGCGTCGCTTCATTCTTCTTTTCCCTATAACGGTCCAACTTGGCTCTCGTTGCTCCCGATCGCAGCGTGGCCCTATAGGCGGCGTCTTTTTTCTCTGCGGATTCTTGACATTCCTCATCGTATTAGTTGGTCTTTCGGGCTTGCTGAAATGCAACTACTTCTTCAGCGGCGGTACTTAATAATCGGGAAATTTGATTACACTGCTCGCTTATGTCGGATTGCTAAAGAGTGCTCTCAGAGAGCAGGTGTGTGAGTCGAGTGGCGAATGAATTGGCCGTCTGTTGTGATTGAAGCTTTTCTACGCTAAGCTTTCTTTGCATTGTTGGGGGTACATTTTTTGCTGCACAAAGGCGGGTGCGTATCTTGGCCACAACAAGGTAGTGGTCCGAGTCGATGTTTCGCCTTCGGAGTGTACGTACGTCTAAAACGCTCGGGCATGCCTTCCGTCTAGCAGAACTTGGCTGATTTGGTTTCTCGTTTTTCGATCTAGACGCAGCCATGTAGCTTAGTGGATGTTCTTATGCTGGAACCTACTACTATTTATTACCATGTTTCGGGCCCCGGAGAAGTCAATTAGTCTCAGTCCGTTATCGGACGTTTCGTCGTGGAGGCTGATTTTTCTGGCAGTGGTGCCCAATATCCCTTCCTTGAATACCTTGTCATTAAAATCGCCGAGCACGATTTTAACATCGTGTCGCGGGCAGCGCTCATATGTACGTTCTAAGCGCTCATAGAAGAGATCCTTGAACGCCTTGTCCTTCTCTTCCATCGGGGCATGGGCGCAGATGAGCGAGTTGTTGAACAATCTCGCTTTGATGCGAGTCTCTTTTCTACGACGAATCCAACACCGAATTTGCGCTCCTTTACATGACAACTGTAGTAGACATCGCAAGGCTCCACACTTGCTTTTCCTTGCCCCGTCCATCGCATTTCTTGGGTGGTGGTGATGTCAAACCTTTGCCTTCCCGAGGACATCAACCAGCCGGTACGAGGCACCTTCCCCATTAAGGGTCCGGATATTTCAGGTCCATACCCTCAAATCATAGTCCTTTATCCATTTGCCGAGGTCGTCATCAAAAAAAAGGGGGTCTCATCCGGGGCTGTTTGTTTTTTTTCATTGGCAGGGGTTTTAACGAGGCGGGACCCAAACCCAGTGTACGCGAAGTTTTACGCCTTCTCACGTTAGCTCGCTCTCAAACGGGTGTTTCGTTGCTACCCAGAGGATAAGTCGATAAAAATATCCGGACGTGGTGATCAGCGATTTGAACCGTATGCACTAGAATCGCTTTTGGCCACTTCCAGGTGAATGGCAGTCAAAAGTTTTCCACTTCTGCGCACGGACCTATCCTCATATGTAAACACCTTCTACATATTTACATATGTTCATATGTACCAACATACGATTATGTGAAACAAAGACTGCGATATCCAACAGAAATAAATGCTAAGGAATTCCTATAGTCTTCTTACAAGCAATATTTACTGTATATGCTGTATATGTACAAACGTATATAAAATACTCCTTTGCTGTATTCGTTTTTGAAATTAACTCTTTATTCATACACTAGCAATTACCCGGCGTGCTTCGCTGGGCCTTAAATGTATTTTTGTGTTGTAACACTCTGCGTTTAACCCGCCGCTTAAACTTAATTCAGCAGCCGTGCGCGCATCATTTGGCCGAAGCGGATTCAAGGGAACTCTGAAGGAATGAGTAACCGCTTCCCATCATAGTTCCAAATCAACGACACGGTAGTTCAGCCAAAAACATCCGTCTACGCGCACGCGTCCTAGCATTGAAGTCAGTACGAACTTAAGCCCACCTTCAAAGAAATTTGATATATATATATATATATATATATATACAAACTCAGATATCTTTCAATTTGTGAATAAACGGAGATACCTTGTAAATTTTAAAAATTGAAACCCAAGGCTTTGATTTAAAGCGGAAATAAAGTGGTTAGAGAGGTGAGTGCGAAAGGCAACAATTGGATGTATTCACCCTCCCAAAGCTGTTATTGCCTCATTTATAAACTATATTTAAAGAGCTTTATGAAGTAAGATTAAAAAAAAAATATTCGATCTATGAAGCATTGTTTACTTGTTTGAGTGTGGGTGTTAGTGAATATCTTGTCGAAGGTAATTAGAAAATATGTAAAGTACCGAATTTCTCTTGGAATTTTTATTTATAATCTTATAACTGGAGTCTACTATCGCACCCTTTCCTCAAGCGTGTGTTAATTCAATATTCAAATACCATTTGTTTATCTAATTTGAAAAACAATTTCCATGCTATACAAATATGTACTGCAGTATTAACTAATATTTCCAAATGTTGCGAGCCGGAGTAACAAAACGAAAATACGTTTAAGGCGCAGCGAAGCACGCCGGGTATTTGCTGGTATTTAATAATTAACAGATAGCAACCTTTCAAAACATGTTTTCGCCGGTAACAGCCATCCCTAGACAAAAACGTCCGCATTTACTTGCTGTCAAAAAGTTCTCATGCCTATACAATTTGTATGAAGCATGCCTAAATAACGCGGCGTCAACGCATAGCGGTTGGAAAATCCGGGTTTGTCAGTTTCGTAGTTCACAAAAATAAACATATGCTTATTGTTGGTGTTATTTCTTCAATTGACGTAGCTTTGCCGCTTTTGTTTAGGTATTGCACTTCGGCGTTAACGCTAGGCGT
This sequence comes from Rhagoletis zephyria, assembly GCF_001687245.7. Lineage (NCBI taxonomy): Eukaryota > Metazoa > Arthropoda > Insecta > Diptera > Tephritidae > Rhagoletis > Rhagoletis zephyria. The sequence goes on along the minus strand of NW_016157796.1, from coordinate 75,444 downwards.
CAGAAAACGCTCAGCCCAACGCTTTTGTGTAGGTACGGCAGTAGGCTTTTTTTAACCTTCTTTCTTTTGACAGCCATACTTAAAAATGTACTTTATCTTATCAATTTTTTTTAACTGAAATTTAGAAAAATGGCCTCTCTAATATTGTTATCAATATTTTAAATTGGACCTCCAGCAATGCAGCGGTGAAAAATTCATTATATTTCATGCTTTACCCTTTTAACGGATTTGCGTGCAAACATACCACCAGACAGACTGAAAAAATTTCTAAAAACTGTTGATTTGGCTTCTGTTGCTCTACACCCAGAAAAAAGTCAGCTAAATATATTTCTCTGAACACATAATTTGGTTATAGTTAACTTGTATTGTTAAAGCTACCAAATCATGTTTTGAAAGAAATATATTTAGCTGACTCTTTTCTAGGTGTAATAAAGACCTCCCACATTTCTTTGATATCTATAATGTACAGACATCGGTCTTTTACAATTTATATATATATATATAATTTAGCTTGAGAAATGCAGAATTGAAGCACATAGTTGCACAAATCATTCGCCAGAGGAAAAGCAGTTGATATTTAAGTGGGTCATTCCCAAACGAAGTGCTATTTTGTGCTTTTTAAATTTATTTATTATGGTAAAAACGAAAAATCAAAAATAGCATTATACGATCCAAATATTAAGCGACTAACAAGGCTTATTTGATGTGTATACATCTTTGGTTTCGGTAGGTGTAAAATTTGCGAAGCTGTAACGCATAGCCCAGCAGAAAATTTCGAAAGGCTGAGCATGTGTAATGCAAGAAAATTTTTAGTTTCATTAGAAGCACCCTGTGTTGACTTGCTATATGGTTGCATACATTTAGGCATATGCACAGTAAGAGGCAAAGCGGTACATATGGTTATTACTTCCAATTATGCAAACACCGTGCATGCACACGGCTATGTACCTATACATATGTATACATACTTAAGTTCCCAGTAGAAATTTGATGCTGTTGGTGGCATGAGCTTGCTGCTGTGTATACATGCCAGTATAAATTAACCTTCATTTCCATTTAATACGCGTGGTTTCTCAGAATGTATGTGTACTCTAACTATAGACTTGTACTACTGCTGTATTCATATGGCTCTATTAATGCTTCAAACATACAAAAAAGATATGTGTTCCCATATGTAAAAGCTACTTTTCTGATACATTTTAATATACGGGGACATACAAAGAAGTATCATTTACATATGCAAATGCATGTCTGGTAAACGCCCGTTAGTGTCGCACAACACGTCCGTTCACTAAAATTTTTGTACAAGACTGAAAATATTACAAAAAGCCCACTTCAAATTTATCAAGAAATGTACTTAAAACAACAACAACGTAAGTTCGCTTGCAGTTCGCTAGAATTTGAATATATTTGTGGAAATTCATGACTACGCATGAATTGTTCACACTAATTCACTCATATAGCAATCATTCTTCATGAATGCATACAACCGATTTCTACAGGGTTTGTATGTACATACTTATCAATGAACTCCTTTGTTGCGAATGGTTTTGATATTCGTAGCATGGTTTTAGCCATAGGTTTAGTAGTCTATTGATAAAAAGGCAAGAGAAGTGAGAGTAAAAAGAGAGTAACAGCAAATAGTACGGTAACAAAAAAAGCATCGAGTAAAATCTTGCATCTTCATTCTCTACACAACTCTCCAAAAATCGCTCTCATTGCAGGACTTTGGAGTACGCGATAATTTTTCCCGTAACTTCCTGCAAGTTCGTGTGAAAACCTGTAAGTTCATTGAGTACCGTATCAGAGCTAATATAAGATTGCACAAAGAGAAGACGAGAGTATGAGGAAACGCCGAATAAATGAATTTGGCTTCCCATTTTGCAAACAAAAGATGGTATGTTATGTATTCGTAACTTTAGCGTAAACCTAGCGACAGATGGAGCAGAACCACAGATTAAATTCCTCAAAGAAAAACTAAATTCAGGAATAGATACAAATAGAATGCTCAAACTACAGAGAAGAAGCTTAACTTTTCCTCGAGTTTTGAGAATAACAAGCACAGCCAATCTGACAACTGGCGAGCTTTGATTGGGATGTATATGCTTACTCATCAAATTTCATGAGTATTTAGTACTCACACCTTTTTTTACTATTGTAAGCCGTTTTGTTTTCTGTTGCGAATGGTATTTTTTGATATATGTATTTTACCTATCTAATATATAAAAATCTCGTGTCACAGTGTTAGTGGTCGAACTCTTCCTAACCGGCTTGACCGATCTTTAGAAAATTTTTTATGCATATATGTTAGGTATGAGAATCGGATGTAAAGTATATTTCATACCGCCAGGTGCAGGGGGCATAGCACCTCCCATACAAACCGAAATTTTCACACTGCATATCCCTGAAAGTGTTCATGGTAGATTACTCGAACATGGTATGGAGATATATGAAAAAAACGCATATTCATGGAGAAAAATTGTGGTTATTTGAAATGGGAGCGTGGCACCTCCCATACAAACATAGTTTTTCATACTGCATATCTCTGGAAGTGTTGATGGTAGAGTACTCGAACATGTTATGGAGATATATGAAAACAATCGCATACTCATGGAGAAAAATTGGAAAAGGGGGCGTGGCACCTCCCATACAAACCGGATTTTTCTACTCCACATCACTGGAAGTGTTCATGATAGCGTATTGGATTTTGGTATGGAGATATATAAACTCAATCGCATAGTCATGAAGAAAAATTGGGGCTATTGGAAAAAGGGCGTGTACCTCTCATATAAACCGAATTTTTTACTGCATATCTCTGTCGGCCGCTGTGGTGTAGTGGTAAGCAGTGCGCGCTTCCACTCCGCAGCACCTGGGTTCAAACCCAGGTCAAAGCAACATCGCAAAATATATAGAAAAAAGATTTTTTCTTAACAGCGGTCGTCCCTCGGCAGGCAATGTCAAACCTCCGATTGTATTTCTGCCATGAAAAACAGCTTCTCATAAAAACACAATCGCCGTTCGGAGTCGGCATAAAACAGTAGGTCCCTCCGCTTTGTGTGACAACATCAAGGCGCACGCCACAAATCGGAGGAGAAGCTCGGCCAAACACTAACATATGTGTAAGCGCCATCTATTATATCTCTGGAAGTGTTCATGATAGAGTATTGGAATTTGGTATGGAGATATATAAAATCAATCGCATAGTCATGAAGAAAAATTGGGCATTTTGGAAAAAGGGTGTGCGCCTCTCATACAAACCGCATTTTTCATACTGCATATCTCTGGAACTGTTCATGGTAGAGTACTCGAACATGGTATGCAGATATGTGAAATCAATCCCGAACTCTTAGAGGAAATTGCGGCTATTTTATAAGGGGTCCTTTCTACCGCACTGAAGCTATTACGTATATTTAATTTAAGATGGCAATGGAAATAAGCCTTCTGATAACCACCAAACCATAATATTTGAAGATAAATTCGTTACTGAAAATCATGAACGGGAACTGTTGGTGAAAATGTTGGATCAGAATTTTTCAACACAAAAAATTAATTTTGGGCGGACGAAGTTCGCCGGGTCTGCCAATTTCATATAAAAATATTTGTCCCCGCTCAGGTTATTCGATAATTAACATGAAAATTTTAAGCAAAGAAACAATGATATTATAATATTGCCCGAACAAAAGCATGGCTCCCAAGAAAAACCATGAAAAATGTCATGAAGAAGGTGGAAACGCTCTTGTAAAGTATTGTGCCTGAGTGGTTCAGTTCTGCGGCTCTTATTATCTTCTCCAACATCAGATTAAAGAAATCACACGAGAGGAAGTCGTCCCTATTCTGACGGAGCTGGTCGTATTGCTCAACGTCATTTTATACTGCCGTATTAGTTTCGCGGGTATACCAAATTCAAACATCGCGGTATAAAGACAACTTCTCTTCGTGCTGTCGAAAGCGGCTTGAAAATCGACAAATAGTTGGTGTGCGTCGATTCTGTTCTCGCGGTTTTTTCCCAAGATTTGGCGTATTGTGAATACCTAATCTATGGTGGATTTTCCAGGCGTAAAGCCACACTGATAAGGTCCAATCAGTTCGTTGACGGTGGGTTTCAGTCTTTCGCACAATACGGCCGATAAGACCATATAACCTATGCTTAGAAGGCTGATTCCGCGGTGATTTGCGCGAATGGCGGGAACGCCTTTCTTGTGGATTGGGCAGAGCATACTTAAATTTCAGTCGTCGGGCATGCGTTCATCTGACCATATTCTACATAAGAGTCGATACATGCACCTTATCAACTCCTCGCCTCCGTACTTTAATAGTTCAATTGGCAGGCTTTCAGCTCCAGCAGCTTGGTTGTATTTCAAGCGCCAGAGCGATTCGTACCTCGTCAAAGTCAGGTGGTAGAACATCGACTCCATCGTCATCGACTGGGGGCTCGCATTCGTCTTTTCCGCTAATTTCAGCGGGGCTACCATTCAGTAGGGTGGTAATGTGTTCCCTCCATAATTTAAGTACATTCTGGACATCGGTCGCTAGATCGCCATTGCTCTTCTTACAGGAGGTGGCCCTGGTCTTGAAAACTTCCGTTAGTCGCCTAACCCTCCGGTAAAATTTCATGTCGGCTAGCATTTCAAACTACTCGCACTCGCGTATTTCGGTCTCTCCGCCCTTAGTTATGTTGTTGAAGAGTGCAGGTGTGGGAGTAGAATGGCGAATAAATTGGCCGTCTGTTGTGATTGCAGCCTTTTGATGTTAAGCTTTCCTTGCATTATTGGGCGTAAATTTTATGCTGCACAAAGGCGGGTGCGTATCTTGGATACAACAATATAGTGGACCGAGTCGATGTTTGGGCCTCAGACTGAACAATAATGCCCGTTACATAGCGGGGCACGAAGCCACGCCACTGAACAGCGTTATAACGGTATGCCAAACCACGCCAATAAGCAGCATCAACACCATCATCGGCATTGAATACANAAACTTCCGTTAGTCGCCTAACCCTCCGGTAAAATTTCATGTCGGCTAGCATTTCAAACTACTCGCACTCGCGTATTTCGGTCTCTCCGCCCTTAGTGCAGCAACTACGCGTCCTCCTTCGGTTCCCTATAACGGTCCCACTTGGCTCACTTTGCGCCCAATTGCAGCGTGGCCCTATAGGTGGCGTCTTTTTTCTCTGCGGCTTCTTGACACTCCTCATCGTACCAGTGGTTCTTTCGGACTCGCTTAAATCCAACTACTTCTTTGGCGGCGGTACTTAATGATCGGGAAATGTTGTTCCACTGCTCACTTATGTTGTTGAAGAGTGCAGGTGTGGGAGTAGAATGGCGAATAAATTGGCCGTCTGTTGTGATTGCAGCCTTTTGATGTTAAGCTTTCCTTGCATTATTGGGCGTAAATTTTATGCTGCACAAAGGCGGGTGCGTATCTTGGATACAACAATATAGTGGACCGAGTCGATGTTTGGGCCTCAGACTGAACAATAATGCCCGTTACATAGCGTGGCACAAAGCCACGCCACTGAACAGCGTTATAACGGTATGCCAAACCACGCCAATAAGCAGCATCAACACCATCATCGGCATTGAATACAGACAACAGCAAGAGCGAGAAGGAAAGGACAGCGGTAGCGAGAAGCGGGTTGCAGTATGGTATGATGCACAGTGTGCAAAATTTCGAACAGTTTTTTTTTTCATTTCACATTTTTCAACATTTACATGTATATACATACTTACAAAACCAATGTACTTACTACTTTTATATGTATCTAAATATGTTAATACACACTTTCAACCGTACATATGTATGAGGTACTATTTTAATTTTTTTTTATATAAATTAAATTTCAGCTTCAGCGGTACAGTAGTGTGCAAAAATTAATCAATTTTCCTTTTTAACGTAATTTTACCATTTAAAAATTTTAACTCAAATTTTAATTAGTGCTTTGCATATTAGTCCGGATTCAAATAATTGAAGTTTGATTTTTGGTATTTTTTTCAAATATTCGATACAACTTCTGATCAATTTAAAATTCTAAATCGAGTTTTCGCCTGTGCCATGCCGTACTTTTTATACAAAATTTGTGCTACTTCCTAATTGGTTTCTCGAAAGAAAACACCGTGACGTAAATAAAAGTTTGCGAAATCCAACAAAAAAAGCATATAATAAATTGCATGTGAGATATCACAAAGGAAAGCAGCGTCCCTTTCCTATTGCATGGTTATTGCATGCAAAATTTTCAGCAGACTATAATATTTGACTATTTCCTCAGTAATTAATACATATATTCCTTTTCAACATTAGGGTGCGGTGAGTGGTAGCTGGTTGTAACTATCGGTGCTTGTTCATCAATAATTAGGGAAAATTATAGTGGGGATCCGTTAGCGCTTGATTCTTTTCTCGATAAAATAAGCTTAATAGAAGATCTAGCTGAAGAAAACCTAACCAGGACGTTGATAGCATTTTTAAAATCTAAATTTGAGGGAAAAGCTCGCGAAGCATTACCGACGCAAATACTATCAGTTAATGACATAAAAATCGCTCTACGTGGAAGGATTAAACCTGATAATTCCAAAGTTGTTGCAGGAAAAATTTCGGCGTTACACGTCGACAATAAAAACTATACAGATTTTGCTAAACGCGTAGAAGAACTAGCCGACTCTTTAGTGCGTTCCTTAATTATTGAAGGAATGACTCAACAAAAAGCTCACGAAATGGCCGTTGAGCAAACCGTAAATGTTTGTCGATTAAATGCAAAGTCGGATCTAGTCAAGTCGATACTTGCTTCAACAACACTTTCCGATTCCAAAGACGTAGTAGCAAAGCTGATAGTCGAGCAAAACAACGAAGTAAAAGAGCGTCAGGTTTTAGCATTTCGCACACGTAGCAGTAACTTTTCCAGAAATTTTCGTGGTAGTTTTCGTGGGCATAGTAATTATAACCCAAGTCGCAATTTTACTGGTTATAGGAACAGGTTTTCTTCAGGCAATAGAAATCAGCGCTATCGACCCGCTAATGTAAACACCTACCAAGGTGGCAGCAATTATAACCGTTTTAACAATAATCGTGGTAACAATAGGAACAACACCAATAATAGCAGATCTTGGAACAATAGGGATAGAAATGCAAATGTCCGTGCTTTAGACGAGATTTCCATAACAAAAGGAATTTATTGCTTAAACCTAAATTATTCAGATTTCATTCAATTACAAATTTCCGGGTCAAATAAATTATGCCCATTTTTGGTCGACACGCAAGCCGATATTTCTTTAATTAAAATTTCAAAATTTTCCAATTGATACAAATGATATCATCCGCGTCACCGGCGTCACTGCTAACACTGTTTCCACTCTGAGTAAAATTACGACACATTTAACTTTCTCCGACTTTTTTATAAAACATACGTTACATGTGGTTAATTACGAGTTTAACATCACTGCAGACGGTATATTGGGAAAAGACTTTTTGAANTAAATTTGAGGGAAAAGCTCGCGAAGCATTACCGACGCAAATACTATCAGTTAATGACATAAAAATCGCTCTACGTGGAAGGATTAAACCTGATAATTCCAAAGTTGTTGCAGGAAAAATTTCGGCGTTACACGTCGACAATAAAAACTATACAGATTTTGCTAAACGCGTAGAAGAACTAGCCGACTCTTTAGTGCGTTCCTTAATTATTGAAGGAATGACTCAACAAAAAGCTCACGAAATGGCCGTTGAGCAAACCGTAAATGTTTGTCGATTAAATGCAAAGTCGGATCTAGTCAAGTCGATACTTGCTTCAACAACACTTTCCGATTCCAAAGACGTAGTAGCAAAGCTGATAGTCGAGCAAAACAACGAAGTAAAAGAGCGTCAGGTTTTAGCATTTCGCACACGTAGCAGTAACTTTTCCAGAAATTTTCGTGGTAGTTTTCGTGGGCATAGTAATTATAACCCAAGTCGCAATTTTACTGGTTATAGGAACAGGTTTTCTTCAGGCAATAGAAATCAGCGCTATCGACCCGCTAATGTAAACACCTACCAAGGTGGCAGCAATTATAACCGTTTTAACAATAATCGTGGTAACAATAGGAACAACACCAATAATAGCAGATCTTGGAACAATAGGGATAGAAATGCAAATGTCCGTGCTTTAGACGAGATTTCCATAACAAAAGGAATTTATTGCTTAAACCTAAATTATTCAGATTTCATTCAATTACAAATTTCCGGGTCAAATAAATTATGCACATTTTTGGTCGACACGCAAGCCGATATTTCTTTAATTAAAATTTCAAAATTTTCCAATTGATACAAATGATATCATCCGCGTCACCGGCGTCACTGCTAACACTGTTTCCACTCTGAGTAAAATTACGACACATTTAACTTTCTCCGACTTTTTTATAAAACATACGTTACATGTGGTTAATTACGAGTTTAACATCACTGCAGACGGTATATTGGGAAAAGACTTTTTGAAAGCCAATAAATGCGTTATCAGCTATGCGAGCAATTGCATTTCCTTCTGGGTTGGTAACAAAAAAGTCGAGATTCCGATTCTTCACGGAACTGAAAGCGNAAGCCAATAAATGCGTTATCAGCTATGCGAGCAATTGCATTTCCTTCTGGTAACAAAAAAGTCGAGATTCCGATTCTTCACGGAACTGAAAGCCATATCTGCGTAATTCCTGCCAGATTCGAAGTTTTTCGACTTTTCAATTTAGAAAGTTCGCCGGAACCACTTTTTGTGGAGTCACAAGAAATTGATAACTGTGTATTCACGGCAAGGTTCATAATTTGTACAAGTAACCCAATGGTCAAAGTTATAAATACAACATGTGACATAAAATACGTAAAGAACTGTAACATCAGGACTGAAAAACTCTCTAATATCAATGTTTATTCAATAAATAAGACAAGAAACGATAACAACCGGACAAAAGAACTTATTAAGATTTTGAAAAAACAAATTCCTAGTTACGCTGAAAGCGAACTGCTCAACTTGGGCGTAGATTACGCAGATATATTCGCCCTTCCAGACGACAAAATGGCATTAAACAACTTTTACGAACAAAAACTAAGATTGACAGACAATCATTAGCGCACACAAGGGGTGGGTTTTGGGGTTCAAACCCCCCCTAAAGCTAATAACCTCAAATACAATTTGTATCTTAAAGCTAAGAATCCAGCTCTCAAGGAAATTATAAGAAATATTTATTATAATTTCTGTTGCTTGAAAAAGCGCTTTGCATTTGCTGTAAATTTTCATGAGGGAATAAATATACGAGCATTTTTTTTCTTGAGAGCTGCAAACTGATTTAAGAAATTTTGGTAGAAGAAAATTTCTTTCCCATTTCTCGTCCGTCGTTTTATATGAATTTTTCGTTTTTCTTGAGAGTTCAGCTAATTTTTTCGGTATTTGAAATATTAAAAAAATTTAGCAATCGTGAAAAATCACCATCTCTATCGAAAACCAGAAATCGAAAAAATGAACATAGAAGTGCAAAAATTCATGGAATCAATAAATTTATTTTTACTGACTCTTTTTTAAAATTTTTTATTAGGTACTTTTGAAAGTTGAGCGCATCTTGAGTTTATAGAACTTTTTATTAAACAAGTAGTTTTTAAGGAAAGAACACAACCGACTTCAATTCTCATATTCAAATTTAGGGGTACCGTTAATTTCTTCATGATCCAATCATCAGATCTCTAAAACAAATTACGGGACGAACCTTGAGGTACTATCTTTCTAATAAAAAAAGGATTATTGAAAACGGTTCGCGTGGTCCAAAGTTATGTATTCCGGCGAGATGATAACATCCCTTTTTTTGAAGTCGGTTAAAAGCGTTTGAGTTCTGTTAATCTGTAAATAAAGTGCAGTTTAAGAATTTTAAAACGTTTATTTATTTATTACATACTGTACATAAAACTTGCATAAATATATTTTAAGGAGGGTATTATCTGAAGAAAATTTTCTGTATTTTCCGGTGATATATCTTCAGAAATATAAAACCCCCCTAAAATATATTCCTGGGTGCGCCCCTGCAGACAATAATCCAGTTTACATTAAAAATTACCGAATACCATATTCCCAGCGTGAAGAAATAAACCGCCAAGTAAACCAGTTACTAGAAAATGAATTAATCGAAGAAAGTTACTCAAATTATAATGGCCCTTTAATTGTTGTTCAGAAAAACGAATGGTCAAAAGCTTACCGCATGTGCGGCGATTTCCGTGCTCTTAATAAGAAACTGATTGCCGATAAGTTCCCTCTTGCGCGAATAGATGACATTTTAGACAACCTTGGCCGAGCGAAGTATTTTTCAACTTTAGAGCTCTTTTCAGGATTTCATCAAAACCCTTTACACGTTGACTCACGTGACGTAATATCCTTTCGCACCGACCGAGGAGCATTTAGATGGAAAGTATTACCGTTTGGTTTAAACGTAGCACCAAACTCATTCTCACGAATGATGACAATTGCTTTTTCCGGTATTCCGCCCAATGTGGCATTTCTTTACGTTGACGATATAATCGTAATTGGTTGTAGCGAAGCAAATCACATTAAAAATCTGTCAAAAGTTTTCAATACATGCAGAGCGTTCAACTTAAAACTCAACCTAAATAAATGCAATTTTCTCCGGCCAGAAGTTACATTCTTAGGTCATAAATGTTCAGCCAAAAGTCTGTTGCCAGATGACACCAAAATAAACGGAGTTAAAAAATATACAAACCCGACTGATAAAGACGCGGTTAGACGATTCGTCACATATGCTAATTATTATAGACGGTTTATACCAAATTTTGAGTCTCTAGCAGCGCCTTTAAATCAATTAGGCAGGAAAAAAGTTGAGTTTATTTGGAACAGTGCGTGTGATAAAGCTTTTGAGTCGCTAAAATCAGCATTAATTTCACCAAAACTGCTACAATACCCCGATTTCACAAAACAATTTATTATTACTGTCGATGCCTCAAAAATTGGGTGCGGTGCCATACTGAGTGAAGAGCATCAAGGGAGTGATTTACCCATTTGTTTCCCTTCTAAAGCATTCAATAAATCGGAACAGAAAAAGCCAATCATAACATTGGAACTTTTAGCCATCTATTTTGCAATCAAACAATTTCGACCATACGTTTACGGAACTCATTTCATTGTTAAATCGGACCATAGGCCTTTAGTTTATTTATTCAATATGAAGGATCCAGCCTCAAAACTAGCAAAGATATGGCTTGAATTAGCCGAATACAATTTCACCATCGAGTACATTAAGGGTAAAGCAAACGTAGGCGCAGACGCACTTTCACGCATTCAGGCAACCAACGAAGCACGTACTTGCAGTTAAAACCAGAGCTATGACGAAACAATGTTACGGTAAAGACGTACAAAATAAAGATTATACAGACAATTCAACGCAGACAGTAAAAGTTTACGATAAATTCGCATACAATTTTTCAAAAAAGGTTCCGCGTATTATATCACTAATAGTTTATGATAATAATAATGAAATTTATGCGCATATAAAACATAAGAAACTCGAGTTACTTAATGTTGATACTGCTACCGAAATAATAAATTTAAAAGCATTGAATGGCCTAAAGATGATGTATTTTTTAATCATTTTTCTATTACAAACTTTAAAACCAGCGGAAATAATATTTTAAAATCTTTACAAATTATACTAACAGATACCGTAGAAACTATAACTGAAGACGACAAAAAATTAAAGCTAATGGCAATTTACCACGACGACTCAATTGCATGTGGACACTGCCGAATGAAAAAACTGTACGAGAAAATTCGAACAAATTATTATTGCAAATACATGACCCGTGACATTGCGAAATTTGTCAAAAACTGCGATAAATGTCTTTTGAATAAAGTTAAACTTAAAGTAAAAGAAAATTTGATTTTAACGCCAACCCCTATTAAACCATTTGATATATTAGTGATAGACACGATAGGACCTGCCTGAATATCTTACATAACATTTATTCTGGCCTCATTTGCCTTCTACGATAAAATTCGCGAACACAGACTTCGACTGCGAAGACCTCCGCCCAGAATGTGGTTGGGTACAAGCCCATTGGCAGATTTTCCTGGAATCTTGGTCCAAGTACGGCATAAAGTATATATGGATGTTCGTATTGTATATTGGCAATAATAAGGGTATACGGCGGCCGCCGTTATACAAACGCACCGGTGAAATATTCATGTAAAAAAAAATTGGTAAAATGTTTAGAGATACATATTTCCTATTTTTCTCAAATAACTATTACTCGTAGTCCCGAAACCTACCAAAATCCAATCAAGCCTACCAACCCACCAAATGGAAAAAAACCTACCAGTTTTGGTAGGAAAAGCCCATGTTTGGCAACACTGAACGGAACCATATAGTTTTCAACGAGTACTTGCGCGCATATATGAACGAAACATATGCTGACTGGGACACGTATTTAAAAAATTTTACTTTCTTACACAATACCACGTCCAGCACAGTTTTGGTAATAAATTAACCCCTTTTCAATTACTTTTTGGCAAAGAGGCCATTTTACCACATTAATTGCAAAGGATTAAAATAGACCCAATCTATAACGTTGAAAATTGTGCTAAGGAAGTAAAATATCGTATGCAAAAGTCACATGGGTTAGCTAAAGAGTTGATTAATAAACATAAAATTCAAAGAACGTAAACTTACGACACGATGCACGTCCTTTACTTGTAAACAAAAATGATATGGTTTAGTTCAAAAGGAGCCCCGTGACAAACATCAAAGCATATACCAGGGCCCATACGTACTGTCAAAGGTAGACGGTGTGAACGTAACTATATTTGACAAAGACAAACACAAATTAAGAACTGTTCACAAAAACAGAATCCAAAAAGTTAGCTAACAGTCGAAATCTTAATCGGTTTTAAAATGTTCCATTTCACTCAATTTTATATTAACAATTTTTAATACAATTTGAACATTGAATTAACTTAATGCAACTAATTAACAAAGATTTGCACAATACTGCATTCCGAATTCGAAAACACGTACGTATATATAAATATAAATTAAGATTTTAAAAATATTGTATGTACCCAAAATTCCTATTTTCAACCATTTAAAAATACCTAATTAAATACTTAATCAAAATTTAATGTATAAAACGAAAATTTAAAATATCAAGATTTCACATATCGCTAAAGTAGCCGCTTGGCTTACAGAGAAATCGTTGCATAAATATTCAGACAACAAAAAAAATAAAGTTTTTGAATTTCAATATTTTTAAGAATTTTTATTAAATCACATAATTAATTCACTACAATATAAGCGTTTATTAGATAAAATAACGTAGACATATGTATGTATATGTTTTAATTAATTTGTAATCTACTATAAACATACACATACATCTACTGTAAATCAGGCTTCAACTACTATATTAATACTATTATAAATAGGAAATATGTTTGCTCCTAACTGTATTCTCATTTTCGTTGTTGGTGTTTCCGAGAGGGTAGGAGTGTGATGTAATGTGGAACAATTTTCCGTCATCCCTTGTCAAATTTGGTTTGGAGACAAACCGGTTTCGGCTATTTATTGCCGTGTTAAATCGTCGTTGGTCCATAGTTAGGTACGTCTCAGCGGATTATATTCTTTCGTTCAACCAGTAGTTTCAGTTCTGTGTGTACATCCTCAGATAGAAATTAGCTGTTCACCTCTTTTTTGATTAATTGTTGCATGGATTCGCAGGTAGGTAAAAATCAGTTATTTTCTTTCTCTTTGTTTCTGTAGTTTGGACCTTCATTTCATTTTTTATGGTAGTTTCAGGGTTTCTGTTTTGTTTTGCATATAGTGGCCTGAGTGGTTCGAATAACATATCAGATGCGGAGTTTATTTGCTAATTTATTATTTTTCCGACGAACGTCTTTTGTTTGTATATCTCCATATTCTCTAATACGTTTAGGCGTTGTCATTTGTTCTGTACATCGAGAACTTAGGCTGTCTTTCCTATTTTCATTGCCGTACAATGGTTTTCTGCCATATGGTTTGCGAAGTTCGATTCCGGGGTGGTAGAAGGTTTTAGCATTTTTTTGTTGTAGTCCCTTATATGCTAACGATATCTTGTTTTTATCTTGCGCCCTAAACGTATTAGAGAATATGGAGATATACAAACAAAAGACGTTCGTCGGAAAAATAATAAATGAGCAAATAAACACCGTATCTGATATGTTATTCGAACCACTCAGGCTACTATACGCAAAACAAAACAGAAACTCTGCAACTACCATAAACAATGAANAGGTAGGTAAAAATCAGTTATTTTCTTTCTCTTTGTTTCTGTAGTTTGGACCTTCATTTCATTTTTTATGGTAGTTTCAGGGTTTCTGTTTTGTTTTGCATATAGTGGCCTGAGTGGTTCGAATAACATATCAGATGCGGAGTTTATTTGCTAATTTATTATTTTTCCGACGAACGTCTTTTGTTTGTATATCTCCATATTCTCTAATACGTTTAGGCGTTGTCATTTGTTCTGTACATCGAGAACTTAGGCTGTCTTTCCTATTTTCATTGCCGTACAATGGTTTTCTGCCATATGGTTTGCGAAGTTCGATTCCGGGGTGGTAGAAGGTTTTAGCATTTTTTTGTTGTAGTCCCTTATATGCTAACGATATCTTGTTTTTATCTTGCGCCCTAAACGTATTAGAGAATATGGAGATATACAAACAAAAGACGTTCGTCGGAAAAATAATAAATGAGCAAATAAACACCGTATCTGATATGTTATTCGAACCACTCAGGCTACTATACGCAAAACAAAACAGAAACTCTGCAACTACCATAAACAATGAAATGAAGGTCCAAACAACAGAAACAAAGAGAAAGAAAATAACTGATTTTTACCTACCTGCGAATCCATACAACAATTAATCAATTTTATTTTCCAAAAATTAGCCCATACAAGTCTTGAAAGGGAGGAACAATCCAAAAATACTTTTTTCATGGATTTATTGATATGAAATATTAATTTATCTGTCGTTAGTATGTTAATTTAGTGGCCAAGGCATTCGGTGCCAAGCGTTCATTGTAACAATCATACTTTTAACGTGCGTTCTGTCAAACCAACGCCAAAGTCAACGCGGAAGTTCTATGTGGACCGGCCTTTAAACACATTTTTATTGATTGAATAGTTACTTACAATGAAATTTGTCACCCACAGATGTGAAGTGATTGACAGTCATAATTTACATAGATATGTGTTGATCTACGAGTACCCTTTCTAACTGAGATGACTAACCTTTTAGAATTTTTCGAATCAGTTAAAGAAAACTCAACTTAAAAGGTAGTACAAAATATTGCAAAGAAGTACATTTGACTGTACTCCGAAGTACGAAGTACAACGGCTCAAAAAGAAGTCCTGTACTTCTGAAAGAACCTATACAAAATTTTTACCTGCCTAATTGTAGGAGTTGTAACGCAAAACAACGTCTCTGGAAAATCAGTTGTATGGGAGCTAGATTTGATTCTAGAGTGAACCGATTTAAATGATTTTATGAGATAGTAAAGGAAACATCAAAATACAAGCGTGTGCAAAATTTTAGTAAAATATCTTCAAAAGTGAGGGAGTTTTTTTTTATAAAATAGTTCAAATTGAAGCAAAGTTTCAAGTATCGCTATCTCCAAAAGAGGAGACAATCGGGTAAAACTGGGGACGCCATTGAATTTAGAAGGCTCCAATTAAGTAAGAGCAACTATCAGAACCTTTGTAGAAAACCATTGATTTGATACAACCCTCGAAATATTCTGACTGCAAGAATGAACATAATTAAACGTACTAAGTCAGGGTTTTTACACACTTCTAGAGAACATTTTTTGAAGTATTTTACGGGTATATGCAACATTATAAGGACTAGTAGTAATAAAAGGATTTAGATAGTTTCGACGTATTTTTCAAATGTGCTTTCAATTGAGATGTTTTTGGAATAAAAATTACGCTCAAGATCGTAGAATATTTTATCTTTAAAAGTTAGGCTTGTTCTGAAGGCGCACCTATTGCTAAGGTATCAAATTATTTGTAATTGTTTGTAGAATAAAATACATACTTAAAAAGTCCTTAAAATTAAATGCTTCAAAAACCATACGNTCGTAGAATATTTTATCTTTAAAAGTTAGGCTTGTTCTGAAGGCGCACCTCTTGCTAAGGTATCAAATTATTTGTAATTGTTTGTAGAATAAAATACATACTTAAAAAGTCCTTAAAATTAAATGCTTCAAAAACCATACCNAATCGGGTAAAACTGGGGACGCCATTGAATTTAGAAGGCTCCAATTAAGTAAGAGCAACTATCAGAACCTTTGTAGAAAACCATTGATTTGATACAACCCTCGAAATATTCTGACTGCAAGAATGAACATACTTAAACGTACTAAGTCAGGGTTTTTACACACTTCCAGAGAACATTTTTTGAAGCATTTTACGGGTATATGCAACATTATAAGGACTAGTAGTAATAAAAGGATTTAGATAGTTTCGACGTATTTTTCAAATGTGCTTTCAATTGAGATGTTTTTGGAATAAAAATTACGCTCAAGATCGTAGAATATTTTATCTTTAAAAGTTAGGCTTGTTCTGAAGGCGCACCTATTGCTAAGGTATCAAATTATTTGTAATTGTTTGTAGAATAAAATACATACTTAAAAAGTCCTTAAAATTAAATGCTTCAAAAACCATACGCGGTAAACCGAAAATTTTGAAATGTGGAGTTGCAGAATTTGAGTTACTTTCCATTTCGCTATTTTTTTAATGCACAATTTTCTTAGCTACTACATATGAAGTGTACACATAAGTGCTAAATGCCCACCAAATTTCAAATCAGATTACGGTATGCTTCAAAAGTAATGACATAATTAATTTAGCCCCTCTTAAAAGTTACATAAAAAATTCGCTTGCTTTCATTATTTTTGATGTGTATACATCTTTGGTTTCGGTAGGGGTAAAATTTGCAAAGCTGTAACGCATAGCCCAGCAGAAAGTTTCGAAGGGCTTACCATGTGTATTGCAGCAGAACATTTTNAAATTGGAAAATTGTATTCAATAAAATGTTTTCAAAGAGTCGTAAATCAAACCTGCGCCACTAAATAACTACTCGCTCGCTTCGAAAAACTTGAAACTTGACAAAATTGTAAATTCTTCTCGATTGACGCCGCACCAGTCGAGAGCACTTTCAGTTATATTTATTTATTGATGTGTATACATCTTTGGTTTCGGTAGGGGTAAAATTTGCAAGGCTGTAACGCATAGCCCAGCAGAAAGTTTCGAAGGACTTAATATGTGTATTGCAGCAGAAAATTAATAATTTCATTAGAGGCGCCCTGTTCCTACTTGCTATTGCAAATTGTTGCATACATTTAGGCACATGCAGAGTAAAAGGAAAGGCGGATATAAGATTATTACTTCCGATTATGCAAACTCCGTGNACTGTAACATCTGCCTTAATTTACATTTTGGTCTGCTGGTTTTTTTATTGTTGTTGTATTGACTTCAAATCATTATGAGAGAGGGAGTAGGGACGTACCAAGAAGAATATTCAACAAAAGGATGAAAGTCGTTAGAACTTGGAAATATAGCGGTGGCTGAAACAAAAAGTGTTAAACCATGTTACAGTTTTGCTCGTCACTGTATGTACTCATTTTTTGCAAGTGGTTTTGATATTCATAGCATTGTTCTAGGCATAGGTTTAGTGCTATTGATAAAAAAGCAGGGCAAAAATTTTAAAAAATATTAACTGGGACCGTTGATAACTGATGAACATACATGAATATATGTATATATACTACAAATGTATGGATGATATAAAACCGGAACAAAAAAAGCATCGGGTAAAATCTTGCAACTTCATTCTCTATACAACTCTCCAAATATCGCACTCAGTTACATGATTTTGGAGTACGGGATCATTTTTCCTGTAACTTCCTGCAAGTTCGTATAAAAGCCGGTAAGTTCATTGAGTACTGGAGCAGAGCTAATACAAGATTTCACAAAGAGAAGACGAGAGTAAGAGGAAATGCCAAACAAATGAATTTAGCTTCCCATTTTGCAAACAAAAGATGGTATGTTCTATGTATTCATAACTTTAACGTAAACCTAGCGACATATGAAGCAGAACCACAGATTATATTCCTAAAAGAAAAACTAAATTTGGGCATATATACAAATAGAAATTCTCAAACTACAAGGTCAAAAACAGTAATTGATGCGGTGTTTTCAAGGTATTTTAACGCCCTTGAGTCACAAGTATATACAAGTATCATATTTTATCAATCATACCGATAATTTCATGTATTAAAAGAATTAAATATGAAAATGAATAAAAAAAGATTTAAATCAGCAAAATAAATAAAATTAAGTGAAATTAATATTTAATTTCGAACCTAACCTAGATTAGGTATTCTCAGATTAAACCGAAAACTTTTTGGTGTTCAACCCAGTTTTATCGATTATATTTGCGAAGAGGTAAACAAAAAGTGGCGCTAGCAAGAAAAAGAGGTTTGTAAAGGTATTTTTAATAAAATATTAAGTTAAAATATATTTAAATAGCATAATATGTGTAGCAAAAAAAGTGACCATGGTGGCACAGAGAAGCTTAACTTTTCCTCAAATTGTGAGAAAAAGAAGCACATCCAATTTGACAGCTAACGAGCTTTAATTGGGTTTATATTTATATGTAAACGTACTTTTATTCTTTGCCGTGCGCATATGTTTACACATCAAATTTCATGAGTACCTAGTACACACGCCCTTTTTTTTATTTAAACACTTATAATTGAAAAGTTATGCAGCAAATTTATCCGATTTTTTTTAAGTATACGTCAGTGAATTATATCCAAAAGCAACCAGCGTGATATAGTTACTAACAGTGAAAATAAAGCTAAATAACACTAAGTTTACCTGTATTTTAGATTTACCCATATAATGGCGAAGATTTAATGTAAAGAATCTTTTTTAAATATTGGGTACCGATAATTCAGCACATTACTAGAGAGCAGTTTTATTTGCCGCTCTCAGTCGTCAATTCTACGATGACGTCACGCCAAAACTACTCTCACGATTTCGGCTGTAATCGGCGCAATCTTGTGTTCTATCATTCCTGATACTGCAGATGGGTGAGAAGTGATGCTTTCCCACCAGCAAAAAGTTTCACTTCTGAAAGAAGTAAGCGAGTTAGTAGTAGGTCGCGGGGCAGGGAACGACGTCATTTCGTTATGAGAGAAAAATATTTTTGAAGTGAAACTTCTCAGGCGGCGGTATCGCAAAAATGGAGAGTGAAATTTTTAAAACTGAAAACGTTACATGAGTGAGAAAGAAGATATAGGTAGTATAGGGAAGGGGAAAAAGAAATAAAGCGAAGCATGACGGGTACGAGTACCTACATATGTAGATATGTATGAGCGAACTCATTGCGGATTTCTGCTCTGCCGCTACCAAGCAATATATGTATAAATGATGCAAGCATGCTTCGCGTAACTACATCCATTCGTACATATGTACGTATGTTTGTATGAATATATTTATGATGAAGTAAATGGGCTTCGTTGATGTACTGATGCAAGAATGATAGAATATAAGATTGCGCCGTCCTGGCCGTTGAAATTTGTGTACCACAAGTAAACAAAGAATAAGCGATAAGAAGAACGAGTAGAAACTGCCAAAACAGTTCAATTTACAGCGAAAAACTTGTTTTAATTTTGCTAAATGTGAAAATATTGCATTTCAATCTTTTAGAGAATAGGTAACGTTTTAGTGCACTCCATTGCTTTGCAACTGAGGCTGCTTCAGCAAACGTTTTAGTGCACTCCATTGCTTTGCAATTAAGGCTGCTGCAGAAAACTGCGGGAGCATCTCAGCGGGACTAATTAGTTAACTTGCTAATGGAGGCTGCTTGGAGCAGAAGCAAAATCATTCTTAGGAAATGCTGTTAATATAATAATAGAGAAACATTTCGGGACCGACTCTGCCGTGCCCTATGTACACAAAATGCAGCGATTGGTCCCAGCGGTACACCTGCATCTACGCTTCTTGCATCTTGACGGCGGTCGTAATTTAGCACACAGTACTTCATTGTATTAGGTTTTACGCAGTCTTCAACTCAAAAATCACTCACAAATTGCAAATTAACACAATTTAAGCTGATTTTTCACTTATAATTAAAATTTCACTTTCGCTGATTTGTAAACAAAAGTTTATTTACAAGTTACCACAACTGTCAAAATCGGCAAAACCAAAGTAGCGGTATCACTGACGGCGCCACCTTTGTTCGCTGCACCATGGTACTGATGGGCATATGTATGTACTTATGGACAGCCATGATTCAATAATACAAGGTTAGATAATTATTGACAGCCGCGGTTTGACACTCCCTTACAAAAGGATGCATTTACGAAGGACAGAGAAAGGAGAAGAAAGCCATCCCTTGTTGCGAAAATGGTAGTAGACAAGTACGCAAAGTAGGCAATTAGTAGTGAAATTCTTTTTGTAAATTCTAATGTATTTGCAGGAAATCTGGCATTTTAAACGAAATATTAATATATCTACGTGAATTACGTAACTTATGTGCTATTTAGCTGTATAAAAACTGCAAAAGGACTCAGAATTAAAATAAAACTACTATGAGATTTATGTAAACAGCCAATTTAAAAAGAATTTATGTTTTCGTCAGTTAAATGTCCTTAATGTGCATATACAATTATACAAATTGCACAATAGCTTATACTTCTATTTCACAGCATAGCTACACTTTTTCCAAGTAAATTTGCAAAGAATCAACACCATGCCACTGCTAAGGGAGCGGTGTGAGAGGGACAACTGTCAGTTTATCGAACCTTGTATTATTGATTCATGATGGACAGCAATGTTTTCATGCATGTTCATATGTTTGAATGGCACGTATGTACATGTGTTTGTGTATGTACATATGTTTGTGTACATGTATGTATATATGCATGATGCAGTTGGCAACTTCTCGCTCTAATTCCGCCATATTGACTGCCTTACGTGAAACAGTGTTACTTCTTTAACTATTCTTTGCCCATTAATATAGTTTAATGCTTTTTAATTTTTCTGGGTATACACACTTTGTTTTCTTAAAAAGGTATTTTATCTTATTTTATTTCATTTCATAACGAATATACTATAAAAAAAAAACAAATTTTTTTTAAGAGAAGTTGTGAAATTTTATAGTTTTCCCCCATATGGGGATTCATTTCTTCCCGTTTTTCTTCTCATTCTACTGAGCTAAGGCAGTGTCAAATCGAGCTGTCACAACTGATACCACCTTGTATTATTGCATCATGGTATATATGCACACTACCAGATCCGGCGAACTTCGTCCCGCCCAAAATTTATTTCTTTATTCAAATATTTGTTACAAAGTTTTCACCAAAATTCAAGGTCACATATGGTTGTGTGGTCGTCAGAAAGCATATCCTCCATTGCCGCCTTAAATAACCTAACGAAAGCGTTACGTCCGTGAAGAAGTTCTTGCGGAAACAATGATCCGGATAGATGGTGAATCGTCCTTGAATCTGTGCCTTAAAACACTTCAAACTGTAAAACACTCACTCAATTCCACCTATAAGAAAAAAGTATCCTATATGTTAATTCAGGCAGTAGGCTGCCTACGCGCCACATTTCAAACAAAACGGAACATATTAGAACAAAGAATGGATCATATATGTTAATCTAGGAAAGGTACCTACGTACTAAATTTCAAGCAAATCTGACTATAAATACATCTTTTTCGAATAGATCGGTCTCTGGTCCACTTCACGGTAAAAAATAATCATATGTGCTAATCTAAGCAAAAAGCTACCTTCATATCAAATTTTAAGCAAATCAGACCATAAATACGATTTTTTCGGATAGATCAGTGCCTGCTCAACTTCCCGGAAAAAAAGATCCTATATACTAATCTAGGAAAAGCCACCTACGTACCAAATTTTAAGCAAATCGGACTATTATACGATTTTTTCGAATAGATCGGTCCCTGGTCTACTTCACGGAAAAAAGGATCCTATATGCTAATCTAGGGAAAAGGCTACCTACGTACCAATTTTTAAGCAAATCCGACCATAAATACGAATTTTTCGCATAGATCGGTCCCTGGTCCACTTCCCGGAAAAAAGGATCCAAAAAGTTACTTACGTACCAAATTTTAAGCAAATCGGACTATAAATACGACTTTTTCGAATAGATCGGTCCCTGGTCCACTTCCCGGAAAAAAGGCTCCTCTAGATTAGTATCTAGACAAAAAGCTACCTACGTTCCAAATTTTAGGCAAATCGGACCATAAATACGATTTCTTCGATTGGAAAAATAATCATATGTGCTAATCTAGACAAATAGCAAAAAACGTACCAAATTTTAAGCAAATCGGAAAATAAATACGATTTTTTCGAATAGATCGGTCCCTGGTCCACTTCCCGGAAAAAAGGATCCAAAAAGCTACATGCGTACCAAATTTTAAGCAAATAGGACCATAAATACGATTTTTTCGAATATATCGGTCCCTGGTCCACTTCCCCGAAAAAAAGTATCCTATATGCTAATCTTGGCAAAAAGCTACCTGCGTACCAAATTTTAAGCAAATTGGACCTTAAACAGGATTTTTTCGAATAGATCGGCCCCTGGTCCACTTCCTGGAAAAAAGGATCCTATACGCTAATCTGTCGGCCGCTGTGGTGTAGTGGTAAGCAGTGCGCGCTTCCACTCNCTGGTCCACTTCCCGGAAAAAATAATCATATGTGCTAACCTAGGCAAATAGCTACCTACGTACCAAATTTTAAGCAAATCGGACCATAAATAGGATTTTCTCGAATAGATCGGTCCCTGGCCCACGTCCCGGAAAAAAGGATGCTATACGCTAATCTAGGCAAAAAGCTACCTACGAGCCAAATTTAAAGCAAATCGGACCATAAATACGATTTCTTCGATTGGATCGGTTCCTGGAAAAAATAATCATATGTGCTAATCTAGTCAAAAGAAATTTAAGCAAATCGGACCATAAATACGAATTTTTCGAATAGATTGGTACCTGGTCCTCTTCCCGGAAGAAAAAGGTTCCATTATGCTAACCTAGGCAAAAAGCTACCTACAACCGAATTTTACCATAAATCGGACCATAATACGATTTCTTCGATTGGATCGGTTCCTGGTCCACTTCCCGGAAAAAATAATCATATGTGCTAATCTAGGCAAAAGAATTTTAAGCAAATAAATACGAATTTTTCCGAATAGATCGGTCCCTGGGCCACTTTCCAGAAAAAAGGATCCTTTATGCTAACCTAGGCAAACAGCTACCTACGTACAAAATTTAAGCAAATCGGACCATAATAAGATTTTTTCGAATAGATCAGTCCCTCGGCCACCTACCTTAAAAAAGTAAAATTTTTTAGTCTAAAACATGGTGGTTGCTGAAAGCTATTTATATACAAAATTTCATTAAAATCGGACCAGCCGTTCGCGTGATTACCTGTTACAAAAAAAAGGGACTTCTCTTTATATAATTAGTATAGATACGTAGTACAAACGAAAACAAATCTAATAAGCTGCTCGTTGATATAAATGCAAACTGTACTGATTGTTAAAAATGATGTGTTTGTTGTACATTTGTTCATGTTTGTCATTATGCGTGAAATTTTCTAGAGTAGTATCCCTGAAGGAAAGATTGGTCCAATCGCTCGAAAAATATAGTCGTAAGTATAATAGCTTTGTATCTAGACCAAAGATAGTCCAAAAATATAAAGCAATGTAATGTAAAACAGGTGAATTGTACTAAAAGTGGTCCGAATGTATTGCATAAGGTATGAGTTTTGATCTAAAACTGGTTACAACGTCATGCAATAGCGGACAACGGGTACAATTAACGACTTGCTGATATTTAGGCACTTAGTCAACAAATTTTCATGTGCGACGTTGGCATGCGGAGAGAGTATCCGCTTAGAAAATCTGAGAACCCCGGTTCGAATCGCAGCTGGCGCAAGTTTTATTTTTTTCCCCCCCAAAATTTGTTACAATATAATGCAGAAGCGGACAATTGGTCCGAGCCTAGGACATTCAATGTTAAATGTAAATAGAATTTACATGTTGTTGGACTACTTACAATCACTTGCAGTCTAGTTTGTGGTGTGCTCTAAGTCTGTCCCGAGATCGTACAGGGTTTGTGCTCTCGCTATCTCCTTTTATTCACTCGTCCTTCGTTGGTATACTCTGATGAACATATGTGAGGATGATAGCAAGGCCAACTTATATAAGGTAGTGTTAAAGGAGCAGTTGAAATGTTTTCCCGATGTTCCTTAAAGAAAGCCATAAACGTAGCGACCGTTGGTTCAACTTGGTGTAGTTTTGCTCTAGATTGCACCGTTTGTGGGCCTGTTGAATGAATTTATGTCTTGGTTGTATGAAAGATCAAAAAATTTGGATTTTCTGGCAAGTTGTACAACATATCGCTACATTAGTGGCCATGTTGTATAAACTGATTTAATTTGCGTTTATTTTGTACACTAAATAACGGAAAATGGATAACTCAGCCGAAATAGGTACGTGCTTTCGTTGAATTTTATAAATAAATGTAAGCCAAAACTATGAAATTGTGAAAATGAGATTTTACAATGAGACTGCTGCAAAATTGCAATGTTTGTGGGCAAAACATCCAACTTGATTGCGGATTGATTTAAACCAACGTTTTCGGCTTGCATTATGTCAAAAGGATGTGTTTGTTGTAATTCATTCTGACATTTATGCGTAGGCCAATTCATGAAATCATTTCGTGCATTTGTGTAGAAACTGAATGAATGATCACCATTGCATGATTATAATTAACGCGAAATAGAGTTTATGCACTTAGTTTTTACTCAGATCGATGAAATTATTTCGTGAATAGGACTACGCATACATGTTATACTTATGCTTTTAGATTACAAGGTAATTTTATGTTTTTATACTCTAGCTACCACATGAATATATGAATTCGTGATAAGAATATATGAATTCGCCTTGGAAGATAGAAAGTGAGTAAGAATAAATGCCGAACAAAGGAATTTGTGTTCTTTTAACTTAAATAAATGCATTTTGCAAACAAAACTGCGTACGTTACTTAGTGCCTTGGTAATGGCGAATTCGTAAGGATCCATTTATTGCATTACAAACATTTTCATTTACTTGTTAAACATACAATTGGTTCCATTACAACCCGGTCCTATGGATGCTAGAAGCGCGAATTCATATAAGGTGGTGTTACCGGAAAATGAATAAATAAATTATATGTATATCAGAAAAGTAATGAGAAGAAATGAATTTATTGTTTGATTTCTAACCAAACCTATGTATGTAAGTCAATCGCCTAATGGTTTGCCGAACCGTAAACATATGTTTACATATCCAATTTCGTGGGTAAGTACCTGGTACTCACACCTTTTTTAAGAAGTTTCACTTCTATCATGTGTACGGTGTTACACACACATTTTTTTGTTCTTTTCCTTTTCAAGAAATTTAAATACTAAATTCACATAAACCAGTGTAGCGCTCAACTGATGGAATCATATCCGTTGTGGTGTAGTTAAAAGAATTTTATTTTTATAAAATTTAAATTTAATGTATTTTAAGTTGCAAAGAAGAAAAAATTCTGACGTATCAAAAATTGTCTTTTTGATTTACATAAATTGAAAAAGAACTTAATCAATAATTTAAAAAATAACCAAAGTACAATAGTAAAAAGTATTAACCCTACAATACTCCCCCTTCCAGAGAGTTATTATTATACAAATTGAAAGCAACTTCTTTCTTTTTAGTCATTATTGAAACTATATGATTCTTAGTGTTATGTGGTTGTGTTATTTCTACTATTACTGACTTTAGTCTGTCAATCGAAATAATTTTAATTTCATTATTCACATCTACCTTAAAATATTTTTTGTCTTTTTCAACAACTCTGAAGGCCCTTCATACGGATGTTGAAGAGAATGCTTGTTAATAATGCGAATAAAAACAAATTNCAAGTTTGTAAATCTTTTGGAACATAAATTCCTGAATCGGAATTTTTGTGATGTTTTAAATTTGAATTAAAGTTTTTAAAACGTTCCCGTAAACTTCCTAAAATTTCGGCGGAAGTAACAGTTGGCACAACAAGTTCTCCAGGTAGACGCAAAAGTTGACCAAAAAGCATTGCAGCTGAAGTGGCTGCAATATCTTCTTTGTACACTGAACGCAAACCAAGAAGAATAATCGGTAGCT
This sequence comes from Rhagoletis zephyria, assembly GCF_001687245.7. Classification (NCBI taxonomy): domain Eukaryota; kingdom Metazoa; phylum Arthropoda; class Insecta; order Diptera; family Tephritidae; genus Rhagoletis; species Rhagoletis zephyria. The sequence continues at coordinate 49,188 of NW_016157796.1, read as the reverse complement.
CGTCGTACCAATCTCTAGTTCCATTCCTAGCCAAAATTGAAGTTTTCAATTGTCTATGGAATCGTTCCACAATACCATTACTTTGAGGATGATAGGAAGAAGTTGTGATATGATGACTACCAAGTAATTTAGTAAGTTCCGAAAATAATTTGGACGTAAATTGAGTACCCTGATCCGTCGTGATTTCTAAAGGCACACCGAAACGCGAAACATATTCATTAAAAAATTTATTTGCACCTGTCTGTGCAGAGATATCCTTTAAAGCATATGCTTCCGGCCAACGAGTAAATCTATTCATAATTGTTAAAATGTAGCGGTAACCTCTTGAAACTGGAAGCAGTCCAACAATATCTAAATCTGCTCTTTGAAATTGGAATTATGCTCACAGGAGATTTTGTGTGACGATAAACTTTAGATTTCTGGCAACTTATACATCCTTTTGACCATATGTTTATCTCCTTGTTCATACAAGGCCAATAATACTTCTTCACAATTAATCGGCGTGTAGCCTTGGTACCAGGATGAGCAATTCCATATAGTNCTTCACACCAAATATTAAAATTTAGAACAGGAATTTTAATTAAGTTAAGATTTTGAAACGTTTGTCCAGAAATAAGTTTATCAAGTTTACTGTCCTATTGCTGTTCACTCTGTAAAATTTTGAAATTAAGTTCTGAATTTTTAATCGCATCTACTTCAAACGCACGAGATAACGTGTCAGCTACAATGTTGGCCTGTCCTTTTATATACTGTATGTCACTAGTAAACTGTGCAATAAACTCAAGATATCTTGTCTGTCTTGGACTACGCTCAGTTTTGGAATTTAGAGCAAAAATCAAGGGTTTGTGGTCAGTAAAAACCGTAAACTGTCTTCCTTCTAATAAATGCCGAAAATGTTTAATATTCAAATAAATTGCTAAAAGTTCCCTGTCAAAAGCACTATATTTCATTTCTGCTGGAGAGAGTTTCTTTGAAAAGAACGCAAGTGGTTCAGACTTATTATTGGAATGCTGCTGTATGACACCACCAATGCTAAAATAATTTAGCAAAATCTTAGATGCAAACTTCTCTTTAATGCATTCAAAAGCGTTAATGGATTTGTCATCCCAAACCAAAATTTTGTCTCGCTTTTTACTTGTTTTATTAATTAGATCATATATTACTCCAGCAAACTCAGCTAATTTTGAAATATATCTATGGTAATAGTTAACCATGCCAATAAACTTTTGCGCTTGTTTTATTGACTTCGGTCGTTCAAAACTGCGAATCGCTTCTATTCTGTTTACAGAAGGCTGTATCCCTGCCTCAGATAAACAATGTCCTAAAAAATCTATACTTGAAATACCAAAAATGCATTTGCTCGGTTTGACGTTCAAACCATACTCAGACAAACGTTCGAAAAGTAAACGTAGATCCTTTAAATGTTGTTCTTCACTCTCACTTGCGATCAGCAGATCATCAATATACGCGAAAACAAAATCTAATTTACCTACTACTTCGTTGATGAATCTCTGAAACGTTTGCGCTGAGTTCCTCAGCCCGAAAGGCATTCGGGTGAACTCAAACATACCGAAAGGAGTAGTAATCGCCGTTTTAAAAATGTCTTCTTCTGCCATTGGAATTTGGGGATACGCTCTAACTGATTCAAGTTTTGAAAACATATTTTGTTCATAGAATTTTCTTGATAGGCTAGTCCGATCTAATTATCTTTAGTGCAAATAAAACAAGTTTATTCCACTATTACAGCCCAACGTTTCGCTAAACTTATTAGCATCATCAGGGGCGCGTTTGTTTAATAGACCAAGAGAAAAGGGAAAAGACTAGGTACACGCTGGAAAGTCTGAGAATAATGGAGAAAAGAGAAATAACAATAAATAAAAAGGAAGATACCGATGACATTGCCGCGGCTTATATTTTATGTTTACAAAATTAATTTAAAAGTTTTCAGTCTTGACTAAACTACCACACAAGATGGTATTGGATATTTAGCAATTAAGATTTAGAAATGTTTAAGTGTTAATACTGTGAGTATTGTCTTGCATCGAGTTAGAATTGTTTGTTTACATATGTTATTGTTATCCAACTTTATTTATATGTGAATATGTACATGTATGTATGTACTTGTTTGTGTTTCTCTGCTTTTAATGTTCTTTTTTATATTTTGTATTTATTGCTGTAACAGACAAAAATAAACAAACGCGCCCCTGATGATGCTAATAAGTTTAGCGAAACGTTGGGCTGTAATAGTGGAATAAACTTGTTTTATTTGCACTAAAGATAATTAGATCGGACTAGCCTATCAAGAAAATTCTGTAACATATCCAAACCGATCGGAAGTAACAAAAACTAATATTTTGTTCATATTAAAATCGTTAATATGAGGCAAGGGATAACGATCCGGTACAGGCACAGTATTAAGTCTTCTAAAATCACCACAAGGACGCCAGTCATTAACTTCTTTCTCTGGTACTAAATGAAGTGGAGATGCCACGGATGAATTTGATGGTCTACAAATCCCTGTTTTTACTAAAAAATCTAATTCAGTTTTAGCTACTTTAAATTTGATAGCACCTAAGCGCCTTGGCTTAGAAAAGGAAGGTTTCCTTCAGTGACAAGTCTGTGAACCGTGGTATGCTTAACCGGTTTTGAGTAATCTGGCTCAGAAATAAGGGAAGGAAATTTCTTCAATAATTTTATATTGACATACTACTATACTGAAAAAATTTTCGGAAGAGGAACATTGCAAAAATACGAAATTGTATTAACTGATATATTTGTTAACGGATCTACTAAACACTTGTTTTTAATATCAATAAGAAGTCCATATTTACACAAAAAATCAGCTTCGCAATATCAGCAATCAAAAATGTAAAAAGGAACTTACGCCTTAAACCCAAATTAATATTCAAAAGTTTCTTCCCGTATGTAAAAATAGTGGAGCCGTTAGCTGCCGTTAAAATTATATCTGAAGATTTCCTTGTATTCGAAAATTTAGAAACTGGAAGGACCGAAATTTCTGCTCCGCTATCAATTAAAAAATTTAGTTTGTTTGCTTTATCAAATATAAATTTTTGTCGCCGCAACAACGGACGACTTTAGTTTGTTAGACTATTATTTTACGAAAATGCACATGGTTGTTCACATTTCTTAGCCTTGTTTCCAAATTTATAATGATATCTACATAACCAATTTGGATTGTCGCGTGATTTTGATCGATATCTAAAAGGACTTTTAAAACGATTCCTACTTGCTGAACGTGATCATATATATACTTGTATATATATGTATATATATATAAATATGTTAAAATTAATTGAATAAATATCTTATATTTAATATATTTTACTTGCAATTTTGTTGCTTTTGTTGTTGCCTGTGAATGTTGTGCAGCTGAAAATGGCTGATGCTGCTGTTGTTCGATTACTCCATGATTGTGAACATAATGTAGCAGGTCAATAACAATGATAGCAAACAATCAGCCTCCTCGAACTAAAAATACTTCAGTCGCTTTCGGTCTATCAGATTTGACGATAGTTGAGTAGGTACTTTGGTCGCACTTATCTTAAGCGTGAAATCGGTGTGCTTCTTGAAATCAGTCTAGGATGTTCTCACTGATGTCGTTCAAAAAAATCCAACTAAACTACTGGTGTGTTCATCGGAACCCACTTATTGCAACGACCGTTGTGATTGTCGCCCTGATATTGCGGAAAACTATTGTTCCGCGAAATGGTTGTAACAATATGGGCTACGTTGATTACCAGAAATAGAAACCCGTCCAAAACCTTTTCTAATAGCCGGACTCAGCAAATATGTGTCGCTATACATATGTACATATGTATTAGACTAATAGAAACATAAAGCTCAAAGTTTTGTTGTCCCTCCTCTTGCAGGTCGATCTTCAAATCTTTGTTCTGAATGCTTAAATATTGCGTACGTAGGATAAATTTTTATTTACAGGAGATAGATTTTTTAACCGCTTTTTCCTCCTGGCAGGATCGCCAATTGTGGTGTAGTTAAAAGAATTTTATTTCTATAAAATTTAAATTTAAATTTAATGTACNATGCACATGGTTGTTCACATTTCTTAGCCTTGTTTCCAAATTTATAATGATATCTACATAACCAATTTGGATTGTCGCGTGATTTTGATCGATATCTAAAAGGACTTTTAAAACGATTCCTACTTGCTGAACGTGATCATATATATACTTGTATATATATGTATATATATATAAATATGTTAAAATTAATTGAATAAATATCTTATATTTAATATATTTTACTTGCAATTTTGTTGCTTTTGTTGTTGCCTGTGAATGTTGTGCAGCTGAAAATGGCTGATGCTGCTGTTGTTCGATTACTCCATGATTGTGAACATAATGTAGCAGGTCAATAACAATGATAGCAAACAATCAGCCTCCTCGAACTAAAAATACTTCAGTCGCTTTCGGTCTATCAGATTTGACGATAGTTGAGTAGGTACTTTGGTCGCACTTATCTTAAGCGTGAAATCGGTGTGCTTCTTGAAATCAGTCTAGGATGTTCTCACTGATGTCGTTCAAAAAAATCCAACTAAACTACTGGTGTGTTCATCGGAACCCACTTATTGCAACGACCGTTGTGATTGTCGCCCTGATATTGCGGAAAACTATTGTTCCGCGAAATGGTTGTAACAATATGGGCTACGTTGATTACCAGAAATAGAAACCCGTCCAAAACCTTTTCTAATAGCCGGACTCAGCAAATATGTGTCGCTATACATATGTACATATGTATTAGACTAATAGAAACATAAAGCTCAAAGTTTTGTTGTCCCTCCTCTTGCAGGTCGATCTTCAAATCTTTGTTCTGAATGCTTAAATATTGCGTACGTAGGATAAATTTTTATTTACAGGAGATAGATTTTTTAACCGCTTTTTCCTCCTGGCAGGATCGCCAATTGTGGTGTAGTTAAAAGAATTTTATTTCTATAAAATTTAAATTTAAATTTAATGTACTTTAAGTTTCAAAGAAGAAAAAATTCTGAAGTATCAAAAATTTTCTTTTTGATTTACATAAATTGAAAAAGAACTTAATTCAATAATTTCAAAAATAACCAAAGTACAGAAATGAACAAAGTATAATAGTAAATAGTATTAACCCTACATCCCTGCATATGCGAGTTGCTGATTTCTAAACTTCCTAGGAAGACGGTCAACTGATCGATACATATCCCTGCATACGCGAGTTGCTCATTTCTAAACTTCCTAGGAAGATGCTCAACTGATCATTTCATATTCCTGCATACGCGAGTCAGAAATGCAAACAACTGATATACTGATATTCCCAGGTTTGCAGTTTGTAAGATATGAATTTCGTAGGAGATAGGCCGTGTTAAGACTCATCAAAGAATTCAATAGTTTGGCCCTCACTTTTGCTATTACAGATTCATTTTCTAGCTATTACCTTTTGCTACTGGGTTGTCTTTCGTTTATAAACATGTGCATATGTAGATACATACATTTAACAAGCAATGTTGGCACAAAACGATTACCAAATTCCTCAAAAACAAAAGAAAAATCCTCAAAATCCGAACAAATTACTCAAAATTTTCTTATAACAGAATTAAGTATTGTGTACTGCATACTATTTATTTTATACTTTTTATTTCTTGTTGTAATAAAAGCGTGTTTTTAGTTTTTTAACTATTATTTTATTTTCCACTTTTTAGTTTTTTTTTAAATTTTGCAATTAATATTATACTGTCTGTATATTTCTCATTCTGTCCATTTCTTTCAATGCGAAGAAAATTTTCCACACCCGGCTTATTAGCATCACTTTTTACCTAACGTGCTAGATTTGACCTTAACAAACAAAATTTTCAATGTATTTCAAATATCTCGACTCCTGCGCCACCTAGCGGATTAAGTCATCTTGCATTGTCCTCGAGTACTGAGCTAAGCTTGAAGTTTCAAGTCTGTAGCTCACCGGGAAGTATGTTAAATATTGACTTCAAAGTTCCAGGACATACAAAGATACATACATACATACATACAGTTAATAAAATTAATTGCATTCTCCAATTCAATTGGTACATTTGTTCTTGCGGTTGAAACAAAGTATCACCGTTATTTTTTATGCTTTGTTTTGTAAATAATATTGCTGCAACTATATCAGTGCATATTTTTAAACTACCAAATATACGTTCTACTGAAGCATTAGAAAAGGGCTATATTAGAAATGCAGCTATAATGTTTTTTTTTAATTGGGAGACTTATGTGAACCCGAAGAATCTTTTAACTCAAAAACTTTTCCTACAATTTTCTTATGAGAAATCAATACGAATATCCTTATGATCGAACAATGCGTGTTCTCCGAGATATTGCAAGTTTAAAATAAGTTGAAAATATAACGATGGAATGAAAAAAAATTATCGATATCATTTTGAATATTTAGTAGCAAATGCAGATGCGCTTAAGAGCGAAAAATACCACACAAGCGGCTTGACAAACCAAGCGAAATATCCATTTTCCTAAAGCTATTTATGTTGTGTATGGGGGTGTTTGAAGGTTTGACAAGCCGGTTGAGGAAAATGTGAACAAAAATTAAAATTTTTTGAGGTTTGATCAAACCGCTTACGTTGTGTATGATAAAATCGGCTCATTCGCAATGGAATGAGGACGTGAGAGAGAAAACTCGAAGGAAACCATACCCTTATATATTGTGAACCAGAAGAAAACTAAAATTATTTGCCTGAACTAGTCATGTTTGCATGGTGTTTGGCTAAATGGGAAAAATAGGTCTGAACAAGGCATATTTAACAAGGAAAAAGTGACAACTAGCTCGAACTCTCTTGTAGCTAGTTATAACGTCAAGAAACTGTAAACAAACAAATTAGCCCTATGAGGTGCGCGTGCTATGTTTGCTACAAATTAGCATCAGTTGAACCTCATCATGGTGAAATTATACCAGGTGTAGTAATAAGAGCGAGAAAGATTTGACCCTATTTGATTTGAAAATTTGCCTTTAAAAATTTGTATAAGATAGCCGAATGTCAGGAAAATAAAGCGATGAAGCTTTTTTATTACTTCACCTGCTTATAATTTCACCATGGAATTGCATCAGCATAAATACTTATGTACATATGTATGTACGTATACTAATTTTAAGTATTACTTCAATATTGCCTTCAAAGAATTTTAGCTGTCGCCATGTTAGCAACGTTTGTATCGTGGGGAGTTGGGGTTTAAAGAAAATACTTTGAATTAATACAACATTTAACAATTCAATTTATTGTTAAGTACAGTGTACTTCAGTTTTTTTTATTCTAGATACAGCACAAGAAGCGAAGGTTTTACTCGGTCAGCGGTCGCGAATTATATGTAAACGATGCGGCTTTTCCTCGCTCTTAATTTCGGTAGCAAGGAATTGAGGCATTTTAGAGGTCAATGAGGTTGCCACAGTCCTCATCATGACCCTACCGGCCCCCCTGCACCGGTTCAACTTGGTGTAAATGTTGCTGTAGATCGTGGAGAGACGATACCGCTGCATTGACCAGGTGACGCAACTGTTGTCGCCGTTTGTTGACGCGGCCGTTGCGAATTAGAGGACCTTTCCGTTGACGAGTGGATTGATCTCGCTTGGAGGTTTGCCACGGATCATCATGGCAATTAGTAGATCGACTTGCATCGGGGTTTTGCTTCCGTTGACGGCAATGACACAGCCGGGATTGCACGCTTCGACGGTGCTGCGTAGTGGGGGGTTGCGCCGATTTGGCAGTCACTTTGCTGGCGAGGCGTTGAGGCTTTTTTTCACCATTGGGGCGGTGAAGAAGCGTGTGGTGTGCGAGCTTACAAATGCGGCAACTATGTCGAGATGAGCATGAACCGGTTTGGTGAGATCTGGCAAGGCAGTCCATGCAATATTTTTGAGTTCTATCTGCTTCGATTCTTTCGGGGACATCCATCTTGCGAAAACTGGCGCATACTTGTAGGGGGTGAAATCAGCAACAAATCTGACACTGATATATATCGGGTGATCTGAAAGACAAAAACAGGTGGATTAGAAATAAGACAATGCAGGGTGTAAGCGCGACATGTCAAGTTTCTAGTGTTGCTTTTAGAGTTAAGTAGAGTGAGATAAGGGTTAATGAGGATTGGAGTTAGTCTGGGACCGCTCAGTGGGGAGAACACATAGTTTCACGATTGGTCGTGTATAGATGCCAGTTTGAGATTTAACGACTGCCATGTGGTTGTCGGCGCCCCTGTGGAGTTTGAGTACTCTTCCTAGGCGCCACTCTTGGGAGGGAAATGAGTCGTCTTTGATGACAACGAGCTCGCCTTCTTCCAGATCCTTTAGAGGGTATTTCCACTTGTGACGCTTATGCAAATCTTGCAAGTATTCACTCTTCTATCATCGGCTAAACTCTTGATGGAGAACCTTTAGTTTTGCTAGCGCTTACAAAGTGTAATTTTTTCCGCTGGTAGCTCGGGTCCTGACATCAGAGAGGATCCTCAACGGAAATGCCCTGGGGTGAGAACCAGAAGATCACTCGGATCTTCAGACATCGGAGTTAAGGGCCTCCAATAATGTCGTAGGCTCTTCAAAGGTGAACTTGTGGGTACCGACAACTTTGGTGAGATGAGTTTTAAAGCTTTTTACCGCGGACTCCCACAAGTCACCTGGGGGGTATGAATTGAAATTCAACACCTTGGGTAATAAATTTTCCTACGACTGTTGCGGCTACTTGTTTCATGAAGGCATCTAGGTCTTTGTTTAAGGCACGTTGTGCTCCGACGAAGGTTTTGCCATTATCGGACACGATTTTATAGGGCCATCCTCGACGACCCACGAACCTTGCGAAAGCAGCGAGAAATGATTGGGTGGTCAAGTCAGAGTAGACTTCTAAGTGTATTGCCTTTGTGGAGAAACAAACAAAGACACATATGCAAGCCTTGTGATAAGCGGCATTTCGAGTTAATCCGCTTTTTATGAGAAAAGGTCCCGCAGAGTCTACTCCAGTTGTATTAAAGGGCAGGGAGAATTTTACCCTTTCTGGAGGAAGTGCGGCCACGGTTTGAGAGCGGGTCTTTTGTTTGTAGATTGTCCACGTTTTGCAATGAAATATAAATTTTTTTATACGAGGTTTCAACCGTGGGATAAAGAATTCTGCCTGTACCATGCGTATCATAAGTGATTTTTCAGCATGTAATAAAGCTGCGTGGAGAAATTGCAAGTATGGTTCACAACATTGTGATTCTCCGGGAAGTATAATGGAGTGTCTTTCATTATAGCTTACAGTAGCGTGCGCTAATCTTCCATTTACTCTCATAAGGCCTTTTTTTTCAATGAATGGGTTTAAGGCAAACTGCTTTTCTTGCTAATGGGTTGAGAGGTTGTTAATTGGGAATATTCATCTTTAAAGTAACGACGCTGCGCTAGGATTATTAATCGCGTAGGGGCTGGAGTTTTCATAGGTTCGGATCACGGCCAACGACTAGGTGATTCGCAAATCCATTCGGGACCGTCCCACCATAGGGATTGAGTGGTTATGTCTTGAGGCCTGCATCCACGAGTACCTAGGTCAGCGGGGTTGTGGTTACTGTTTACATGTCGCCATACAGAGTTTCCTACGTTTTTAAAGATCTGGGATGTACGATTCGCGACGTAAGTCTTCCAAACGTAAGGTGGTTTCTCCGACCAAGCAAGTACAATTGAAGAGTCGCACCACAAATATACTGTGGCCTTTTGTAACGAGAGTTGCGAACGGGTTTGTGCTATGAGTTTCGATAGGAGGGCAGCTCCGCAAAGTTCTAAGCGTGGAAGGCTGACTCTATGAAGCGGGCGACCTTATTTTTTGCAATAAAAAGTCGGCAAGTTGGTGGGTTTTCTCCATCCGNCTTTAGAGGGTATTTCCACTTGTGACGCTTATGCAAATCTTGCAAGTATTCACTCTTCTATCATCGGCTAAACTCTTGATGGAGAACCTTTAGTTTTGCTAGCGCNCTTTAGAGGGTATTTCCACTTGTGACGCTTATGCAAATCTTGCAAGTATTTACTCTTCTATCATCGGCTAAACTCTTGATGGAGAACCTTTAGTTTTGCTAGCGGTTACAAAGTGTAATTTTTTCCGCTGGTAGCTCGGGTCCTGACATCAGAGAGGATCCTCAACGGAAATGCCCTGGGGTGAGAACCAGAAGATCACTCGGATCTTCAGACATCGGAGTTAAGGGCCTCCAATAATGTCGTAGGCTCTTCAAAGGTGAACTTGTGGGTACCGACAACTTTGGTGAGATGAGTTTTAAAGCTTTTTACCGCGGACTCCCACAAGTCACCTGGGGGGTATGAATTGAAATTCAACACCTTGGGTAATAAATTTTCCTACGACTGTTGCGGCTACTTGTTTCATGAAGGCATCTAGGTCTTTGTTTAAGGCACGTTGTGCTCCGACGAAGGTTTTGCCATTATCGGACATGATTTTATAGGGCCATCCTCGACGACCCACGAACCTTGCGAAAGCAGCGAGAAATGATTGGGTGGTCAAGTCAGAGTAGACTTCTAAGTGTATTGCCTTTGTGGAGAAACAAACAAAGACACATATGCAAGCCTTGTGATAAGCGGCATTTCGAGTTAATCCGCTTTTTATGAGAAAAGGTCCCGCAGAGTCTACTCCAGTTGTATTAAAGGGCAGGGAGAATTTTACCCTTTCTGGAGGAAGTGCGGCCACGGTTTGAGAGCGGGTCTTTTGTTTGTAGATTGTCCACGTTTTGCAATGAAATATAAATTTTTTTATACGAGGTTTCAACCGTGGGATAAAGAATTCTGCCTGTACCATGCGTATCATAAGTGATTTTTCAGCATGTAATAAAGCTGCGTGGAGAAATTGCAAGTATGGTTCACAACATTGTGATTCTCCGGGAAGTATAATGGAGTGTCTTTCATTATAGCTTACAGTAGCGTGCGCTAATCTTCCATTTACTCTCATAAGGCCTTTTTTTTCAATGAATAGGTTTAAGGCAAACTGCTTTTCTTGCTAATGGGTTGAGAGGTTGTTAATTGGGAATATTCATCTTTAAAGTAACGACGCTGCGCTAGGATTATTAATCGCGTAGGGGCTGGAGTTTTCATAGGTTCGGATCACGGCCAACGACTAGGTGATTCGCAAATCCATTCGGGACCGTCCCACCATAGGGATTGAGTGGTTATGTCTTGAGGCCTGCATCCACGAGTACCTAGGTCAGCGGGGTTGTGGTTACTGTTTACATGTCGCCATACAGAGTTTCCTACGTTTTTAAAGATCTGGGATGTACGATTCGCGACGTAAGTCTTCCAAACGTAAGGTGGTTTCTCCGACCAAGCAAGTACAATTGAAGAGTCGCACCACAAATATACTGTGGCCTTTTGTAACGAGAGTTGCGAACGGGTTTGTGCTATGAGTTTCGATAGGAGGGCAGCTCCGCAAAGTTCTAAGCGTAGAAGGCTGACTCTATGAAGCGGGCGACCTTATTTTTTGCAATAAAAAGTCGGCAAGTTGGTGGGTTTTCTCCATCCGGACAACGTNGAGGGCAGCTCCGCAAAGTTCTAAGCGTAGAAGGCTGACTCTATGAAGCGGGCGACCTTATTTTTTGCAATAAAAAGTCGGCAAGTTGGTGGGTTTTCTCCATCCTGACAACGAATGTAAAGACATGCGCAATAAGCTTCCTGGGACGCATCGCAAAATCCATGAATTTGGACAGTGTACGTAGGAGAAAACCCAATCCATCGGGATATTGGGGTTAGCGCATTCGTCCCAATCTGTTCCCTCTTTCCAAAGAGTTTGCAGGAGGATTTTCGCTCATATCATTATAGGCGAAAGCCATCCTGCCGGGTGAAACAGTTTAGCAACTGAAGAGAGTATTTGGCGTTTGGTTGCCGAGTGTGGAGTGCTGTGTANGTCCCAATCTGTTCCCTCTTTCCAAAGAGTTTGCAGGAGGATTTTCGCTCATATCATTATAGGCGAAAGCCATCCTGCCGGGTGAAACAGTTTAGCAACTGAAGAGAGTATTTGGCGTTTGGTTGCCGANAGTGCTGTTTAAGCACTTTTTCACACATTGGGAACTTGTGTTCAGAATCTTCGGCCAATTGGTGAAGAGTCCTGATGGCCAAGTATGGGGCACAATTTACACCGAATGTCACTGTTTTCAGCTTGTAATCTCTTATTGGGTTTTCAGGTGTTTTTCGAAAACCGATCCTCTGGAAATCTTAATCGTTTTCGTGGACCAATATTTGGCGGTACACTTTTTCAATGTCCCCGTTGAACACGAACTGGTAGAGTCTCTAATTGAGGATTAGAAATGTTAAATCAGTTTGGAGAGTGGGTTTTGTATAGAGAACATTATTTAAGGAATTACCAGAGTTTGAAGTTTTAGAAGCATTAAAAACTACTCTCACTTTTATTGTTATACTCTCAGCGCGAAGAACCGCGTGATGGGGCAGGTAAAATGAAAAATTCTTTCCGCTTCTTATAAGTTCATGAGGTGTGGTGGGTTCCATGTGGTTTAGAGTGAGGTATTCTTCTAAAACATCTGAGTACGTTTCTCTAATATCAGGTTTTTTGGCGAGACTCCGTTCAATACTAAAAAATTCGCTTATGGTTGAGAATCGGGAATGTCCAAGGGCGAGAGATTCCGGAAAGTCTTTTTTAAAAGGTAGTCGCACTTCGTATCGACCATCTGCTCTTCTAATTGTGGT
>NW_016157796.1:18681-36412 GCF_001687245.7 Rhagoletis zephyria | reverse complement strand
TTTTTTGGCGAGACTCCGTTCAATACTTAAAAATTGGCTTATGGTTGAGAATCGGGAATGTCCAAGGGCGAGAGATTCCGGAAAGTCTTTTTTAAAAGGTAGTCGCACTTCGTATCGACCATCTGCTCTTCTAATTGTGGTATAGAGATTCGCATATTTGGTCTTCTTCTGAGGGTTGAGCAGGGTCCACAAAATCTTCTTGCTCCCAAAATCTTTTGAGCAGGTCGCATAATGAGTCGTCGGGTGTTGGTTCGACTCGGGTGAAGAACGCTGAGACTTTAGCTTGAACTGGGCCACTTAAAATCCATCCAAAGATGGTATTTTGTGCCGACAAGCTTTCGGAAACATTTTAACGCCTGACAGAAATATTTTCGGGGTTAAATCACTGCCTATCACCAAGTTTATTTTACCTGGAATAAAACGAATTGTGTCCAGTCAACATCCTTTACTCTGAATGCTGGTAGAAATTGGGTGAGTTGAGGTAGAACAATAGCATTTGTTTCTACTTTAATATTTGTGTCCATTGTGCATAGGTTTATTGGGCAAATTTGGGTAGAATTCTGTACGATTCTACCACCCATACCGGAAATCTCATAATGAGCCTTTTTTGTTGGGAGTTTCAACAAATTTTTCACTCTTGAGGAGACAAAAGTTTTTTCTGAACCTGAGTCTATCAATGCCCTCACTTTATAGATGTCACCTAAGTGAAAAATTGGAAATATAGCGGTTGGGAGTAGTATTTTTTCTTTACTACTTGTGTGATGCGATTGAATGGATTCCTGCTCTTGCTGCCTAGCCCTGGTTGAAAAGGTTGGGAGTTCATCGGGTTCCGTACTTCCTGGTGCTTCTTCTGTCGGCCTAGCTGTAGTCGTGTGCACTGTCGATTTTCTGGGTATTGAGTTTGAGTTTGAGTTTGAGTTTTGAGGGTTAAAATGTAAAATCGAATGATGGGATGATGATTTTTGACAGTATACACACGTAAAGCTACTTCCACATTCTCTAGATATGTGGGAAAATGCTAGGCAATTTTGACAGTATCCATTTTCTTTCATAAATTTTAATCTTTCTTGGACTGATATTGCTTAAAGTTTGGGCATGTTTTAAGTGGGTGTGCGGGTGAGACACTACATAATTTGCAGGAGTTTACATATTTCTGATCATTGTGGTATGTACGAGTTTTGTTTGGGTTCGGGTTTGAGTTAAAACTTTAAGTTTTCGTAGAGTAAAATCAGGGTTGAAATTTCTGAAAACTTTTTTTTTGGGTTTGCTCGGGTTTTTGGGGTCGGTGAGCATTTAACCTTTCCACTACTTCGTAGCAAGTGGTTAAAAATGAATCCATTTCGGACCAGAGTGGAAGGTCTTTTCTTGAAGAAAGAGACTGTTCCCGAAGAGCTTNTTTCCACTCCTTCGTAGCAAGTGGTTAAAAATGAATCCATTTCGGACCAGAGTGGAAGGTATTTTCTTGAAGAAAGAGACTGTTCCCGAAGAGCTTTGTCTCTTCGGGGAGTTTCGAGGTGCATATGTGTATTAGTATAGGGTCCCAGTTGGTTACAGACACGCCTTGGGATTTTAATATTGAGAGACAGCTCTTAATACTCGGCTGTAATTTCTGAAGAGATTGGCTATGTTCGCTATAAACTGGGTTCAAGTTAAGAAGAGTTTTAAGCTGGTTATCAACAAGTATTCGACGATTTTCTTATCGTGACCTTAGAGCTTCCCATGCGAGTTCGAAGCTTTCATCGCTGAGTAGGTACTGTTTGACAATGATACCAGCTTGACCCTTTGTTTTATATCGTAAGTGATATAACTTTTGAGCGGGAGTTAACTTCGAGTGCCTTATGTATACCGCCGTAAACATATATCTAAAGGCTGGCCACTCTTCATATCCACCATAAAAGTCCTGAGTATCGCATGGTGGAACTTGTAAAAATACTCCAGAAGATAGGGACTGTGACTTTGGGCTTAAAGAGTTCCAGAGCATCCGTCATCTGAGCTTTACAGTTTTGGTAACTATTACTACATTTTGAGTATATTTGCTCAACTGATGAGTATGAGTCTGAGAGAAACATTGCCTGGTATGTTTCTAACACCATTTGCCAGTTTTGGTCGAGTTGCGCAATTTTTACATTTAAAGGAGCTTCTGATTGGTCTGAAACAAGGGAGGGTGACCATTTGGAGCAAAACATGTCCAATCTATTTGTTTCAAATATGAAATTTTTCAACTCTTTATCCGACCTCGATTTGGAACTATCACGCTTCTTAGTGTTTGAGGACTTCTGATCAGGTTCGAAAAATTCTTGATCTGACCCCATTATTTCAATTATAGGGTTGAGTTTAAAGCTTTAGGGTTATTGAGTAATGAGCTAAGTAATAGAGACAAGGCGTTCCAAAATATGTATGAACGTATGCAATCTAAATATATTATTGCAAGTGTAGTACAAAAAAAAATTTTGTTTGTTTGTTTGTTGGGTTGTTAACAATTTTTTAGCCGCAGTGTGTTAGCACCTTAATATTTTTGAATTGGTTTATATGTACATATAGGTATATGATAGCATAGGAGACAATAAAGGTGTGTCCAGAGTGTACACCATGTAAGTTTTGAATTATACCTTTTATCTTTACTTCAGTGACCGCTCTATAAACTCGGTGTAAGTTTTTGTAAATATTTACGAATAGATTTATTTCAAAATCGACAGATAAATATGTATTTAAAATCTGAACAAGGCACTAACGCAAGTTGTGTACGTGGCTTAAATTTAAGAGTTCGTATGTGTATGTGGGAGTATGCAAATTAATTTTTTGAGCGGTTTATTAGCGATAGTGAGTAATAGAGAGTGGGAATATATTTGAGTTAGCGTGAACTTTTGCTGCTTTTGCATATATATGTACGTATACATACATATGTATGTATGTATTTTATTTTGGGTTTATTAAATTTTGGCAATCACAGTGTGTTAGCACCTTAATTTTATGCGAGTGTTTTAGAGTTCATATATGTGTACATATGTATGTGTTTGCGAATGTAAATTAGCTTGAGCTAGCTTTGCAAATGCAACGAGTGATTATTTATTTGTTTTAATGAGTATTAGAACATGAAAATATATTTTGAGCAAGAGCGAACTTGAGCTGGAATTTGAGTTATAAATTGTTTTACTGTTTTCGCGTTTTGTATGCTTACACAGGTATGTATGTACATACTATATATCTACATACATATGTGTTCATATATTTGCGGCGAATTTCAAAAAAGGCGGGAAGCTTTTTGTATATAACAAACAAATTTTGTATGTGCAATTGTATGTACATAGATGGGATACATACATATGTATATATTAACACCAATTGATTGGGCAAAGTTCTAGTTCGCTTTACCTCTGGGATGGTTACTTACTGTGATTTTTTTTTTGTTTTTTGTTATTAGTTTTGGTAACCTGAGATTTTTGGGTATTGGGCCGGGTCCCTCCTTTCCTAGTTATTTTTTTTTCGCCTTGGGATCCGCCTTCCGGACTTCCACGTCTTCAAATTTCCTTTCTCGTTATGTAGTTTTTCTTCCTGTCTTTTATGTAGGTTTAGATTTAGGGGTCTTTTTTTGTGAGTTTTGGTTTGGTTTTATGTCTCTTTACATGTTAATTAATTTCACTCAGTATGCTTTTCTATTGTTTGTTTTTGTGTGTTTGTTGGATTCTTTGCTTTTTTCCTTCGCTTTAAATGTTGGTTAAATGTCTTAAATGTCTTAATTGGATTTTTCACTTTTATTTTGTAAATTTTTTTGCACTGATTTTTGTCATTTATATTCACTCGTGTAGTGTGTATGTACACATATTTTTGTATATATGTTAATGTTTATTTAGATTCTTTTTTGCTTTTAGTTGAGTTGGGCCAATCTTTTTCCGAAAGAATGGCTCGAAGGACCATCGCCACGATAGCAACGTTTGTATCGTGGCGGAGTTGGGGTTTAAAGAAAATACTTTGAATTAATACAATATTCAACAATTAAATTTGTTGGGTTAAAAAGTTCAGTTTTTTTTTTTATTCTAGATACAGCACAAGAAGCGAAG
Source organism: Rhagoletis zephyria (assembly GCF_001687245.7). Classification (NCBI taxonomy): domain Eukaryota; kingdom Metazoa; phylum Arthropoda; class Insecta; order Diptera; family Tephritidae; genus Rhagoletis; species Rhagoletis zephyria. Next base: position 32,354 of record NW_016157796.1, on the reverse strand, counting down.
GTTTTACTCTGTCAGCGGTCGCGAATTATATGTAAACGATTCGGCTTTTCCTCGCTCTTAATTTCGGTGGCAAAGAATTGAGGCATTTTAGATGTCAATGAGGTTGCCACAGTCCTCATCATGACCAAGCTGCATATTTATATGGAAATAAATTTTTCATGAAACTGTTTTAAACATTTTTTTGTTTCTATTCGGCCGATATTTTTGCGCGTTTAGTTAAATATTTACTTCTAAAAAACATCCCCACTTGTAAAAAAAGATTTACTGTTTTCTTCTACATACGTATGTATATCAGTGTAAATTTAAGTCCTGACGCGGTTATGTGTGCATAATATTGTAAGAAAATTCTCTTACTCAGTTCTGAAATTCCGTGGCTTCAGGCATCCAAGTCTTCTAACTTCGCAACTAGACGCCTTAAAGTATCGCACCACTTTCCTCGCAATGCAACGCCGTAGTTCCTGCTGCTTTTCATTTTTGTATATGTGTGTATCTTTCGGCCGCTGTAGTGTAGTGGTAAGCAGTGCCCGCTTCCACTCCACAGCACCTCGGTTCAAGCCCTGGTCAAAGCAACATCACACAAAAATATAGAAAAAAGGTTTTTTCTTACCAGCGGTCGTCCCTCGGCAGGCAATGGCAAACCTCCGAGTGTATTTCTGCCATGAAAAACAGCTTCTCATAAAAAACACAAACGCCGTTCGGAGTCGGCGTAAAACTGTAGGTCCTCTTTGTTTGACAACATCAAGGCGCACGCCACAAATCGGAGGACAAGCTCGGCCAAACACTAACGTATGTGTAAGCGCCAATCTATTATTATTATTAAAGGGTTAAAAGTTATTCATTAGTTGACATTATAGTCGGTGTTCAAAAGATAGAAATGTCAAAATCATTTCTACCTTGTTTAATATGCCTTGGGATTGAAGAATGTTTGACAAGCCACTTGTGTGGTGTATTTCGCTCATTATAAAACTTCGGAAAGCATTTTTATCAAAAAAATAATAAAATAAAAAAAAACTGTTTAATATACAACGCTTTTATAAATGGACTAAAAAGTAGAGAATAATATTTCTCAGTTCCACATAATTTGTTTTGATAACTTCTGATTTTGAAATTTTAGCAAGTCATTATAAACAATTAATGACATTGAAAACGAAAAACGTGGAGCGCATGCAGTACGAAGCATTCGATTTCATTGACAATAGTCAAACTACATAACATTCTACAGCGAAAGTACAAATTTGAGATCGATTCTAAGCGGTCGTTATTCATATGCCCACATATGTACATACATATGTTATTTTTCATATCAATTCAAGTGTATTACATGCGCCCCACGCTTTTCATTTTCAATGTCATTAATTGTTTATACTGACTTTTGCTAAAATTTCAAAATCCAGAGTTATCCAAATAAATTCTGTGGGACTGAGAAATATTATTTTCTACTTTTTAGTCCATTNCCCCACGCTTTTCATTTTCAATGTCATTAATTGTTTATACTGACTTTTGCTAAAATTTCAAAATCCAAAGTTATCCAAATAAATTCTGTGGGACTGAGAAATATTATTTTCTACTTTTTAGTCCATTTATAAAAGCGTTGTATATTAAAAAGTTTTTTGATTTTATTTATTTTCTACTTTTTAGTCTTGTCTGTACAAAATTTTGCAATAGATATTAAAATAATTTAACTTGCAGTGAAAGAGAACTGAAGACTATGCAAGCAAAATGTTGTTTGCTTACATTTAGTATATGCTTACATATGTACATACATACATATAGCAGCAATTAATTTAATTTAAAGAAATGGCGTGTCGTCCATTTCAGCTGTAGCGTTTGTAGTGCATATTTTTAACTTCTTCTGGCGAGGCGACATCTATCTCTAGAGTTTTTCTAATTGTATGGATGTTTTCCATTTCCAGACAACCGGTCAGGTACGAGCATGATTTTTAATTTCGACCAAACTCAAATACATTGTTTGTTGGTCCAAATAATGACACGTATTTTTTCTTTTGGCTCGGAAAAATTTTTCCGCCGAATTATACGCGATTTTGTTTTCAGGCAAAAATCGATTATTCGAATTGACAGTGAGAATGTTTTTTTTAAATGCCCATAACTTTGTCAAAATTTAATAGACTCCAATAATGTTTTTACTCAAATGTCAGTAATTCTTGTCACTTCAAGATAGAATGATATAATTATTGATTTTCATTATTTAAAATTTTTTATTTAACAATAAACAAAAAGTGGAATTTTTTTTTTAATTTAATTTCTCAAAAAGTATTTTTTTTTCTCTCAAACTTTTTTACCGGGAAAGAGACACTTTGAACTACAATCAACCCAAATCTCTAATAGCGAAGATTTTTTTTCTGAGTTATGATTTTTTATAGAAAATATAGGTTTTTGTGGTACATACTACAATATTCTTATATTGTTTAACTAAATGGAACATATGTATGTACTATATCAGCAAAAAATACAGCTGTGATCATTTTTTGTGTATCAAATATATATTAGAACACACTTTTCACCATACAGTTTCGATTATAAAAAGCGGGAAAATGTGATGGGTTGTCTGTCAAGGTAGACATTCTGATCCATTTTTCCGTCAATGAAGTGCAAAGTCCCGGGTCCGGCAGCTGAAAAGGAACCATGACCGATCCGCCACCATGTTTGACAGTTGGTCTTAGATTTCGTAGTTGCAACTCTTCGTTTAACTTTCTCCAAACATAAGGTTTACCATCGGACCCAAAAACGTTGAATTTACTTTCATCAGTAAACAGAACGTTTTTCCAGAACGAAAAATCCTTACTTGCATGCTCCTTTGCAAACTTTAATCTGATGTTTTGGTTTCGCTTGCCTATCAGCGGTTTTTATCGGGCTTTTCTACCATTTAGATCAGCTTCGTGAAGCACATTTCTTATGGTTGACGCACTGCATTTCTTCCCTATCTCATTTTCAGCTATAATAGCCAGCTTCGGTGCAAAAAAAGGATCAGCTTTAACTTTGCGCAACAAATATCGTTTTTCTGATTCACTAAAAATCTTATTGTGTGCCACTTTAGCCTTATTTTCTACTTTCTGATTAATTTTAAAGCGTTTAATAACATCGTGCACAGTTGAGTGGCTTCTGTCTACAATTCTAGAAATATCGCGCACAGATTTTCCTTCGTTGGAATGTTTTATAATTAATTTTCTTAGTTCAATACTCGTTTGACCTCTTTGCCTAGACATTTTTAATTCTCAACGCTTTTATTATAAACTCAGTGCAAGAAAATAATTCTATAAAATCCCGTTACTTGCTACAAACATTTCAATTGAAGTTGACTGAGATTCTTCTGCAGGTTAGCACGTTGTTGCTAATGTCCGAGTTTGGCTTGTGTACGATTTTCTTACTTTTTAAATAAATACCTTAATATTTTGCTGCAATGATAAGTGGTAAAGTTTAAATTTATTGTCTCAAAAAGTATGTACAAATATAAGTGTTAAAGCGCTCTTATATTTTATTAAACCTTCTTTCGTTTAAATACATCACGTCAATAAATATTTTTTTATGGTGTCCGACTTTGGCTTGGAGCCACTGTATACTAATTTTAAGGATTACTTCAATATTACCTTCAAAGAATTTTAGCTGCATTCGCATCTTATATGCACATATTTATATGGACAGAAAATAATACCTCATAAAAGAAACCACGTCACTAAATGAAATAAATGTTTTATATAACTGTTTTAAACATTTTTTTGTTTCTTTTCGCTCAATATTTTTGCGCGTTTAGTTAAATATTTACTTCTAAAAAACATCCCCACTTATAAAAAACGATTTAGTGTTTTCTTCTACATACGTATGTACATCAGTGTAAATCTAGGTCCTGACGCGGTTAAGTGTGCATGATATTGTAAGAAAATTTTCTTACTCAGTTCTGAACTTCGCAATTAGGCGCCTTAAAGTATCGCACCACTTTCTACACAATGCAACACTCGTAGTTCCTGCTCCTTTTCATTTTTGTATATGTATGTATCTCAAAGCACAATTGAATTTTTAATAAAAATTAGAAAATGTCAACTTGAAAAGGTTAAATGTTATTCATCATTTGACATTATAGTCGGTGTTCAAAAGAGAGAAATGTCAAAATCACTCCTACCTTGTTTAGTATGCCTTGGAACTCTCGAGGGGCTACTCAGAACTCTCAACGTAACTCTGAAAAAACAAATGAAATTTTTTGTAAATAAAAATTTGCTCTTTGTTTATGATTATAACTTTAATCTATTGGTCGGATTAATAGGCTTAGGTTTGTACGGCGTTGTAATTTTTTGTAACTCTACACCCAAAAAAGGGTACTTATCTTCCAAGAATAAAAAATATAAGTATGTCACTCTGTTTCTTTTTACAAATGCTTCGTTTAAAAAATAATAATTATTAAAATCGGTTTAGTACTTTGACAAATAAGTCGTTACCATGATAAAAAAATAGAAGGTAGTTTCATTTATAGACATTCGTTGTTGTTGCCGACCACTTGACTTTTAATAAGTTTATGACATATAACTAAAATCATGCTACCAGATTCACTAGCAGCAAAATTTTTTTCTTGAAAAAGTAAAAAAAAAATTGAAGTTTGTGAAGTTGGATGAAAATATTCAAAGAAAAGTCTTGCGCGTTTTCAAACTGAAAGAATTCGATACACCTGTGCAAAGGTTCGAAAATAAAGTTTTTTGCTTTACCGATCTAATGCAGTTTGCTGAAAAATTGCTGCCACAAAATATTTTTAAACCTCTAACCGGTGTACCGTTATCCGTGGAAGAGGGTGGAGATCGAGTTAAAATGATGCCCTGCAACTTGTAATGGTACCAATTTTGGATTCGCAATTTTCTGATAAAGATATTAAAAAATACACATACATAAATATAAGCACGAAACAACAAGAACGACAAGAAGTATCCACATAAGATGAAAACTACTGCAGTTTCATTTTAGAAAATGTTTGTTTTTAGAAAAATGCATAAGTAAAACAGTTTGGGTACGGTTCGGATATTTATACAATTTTTCGGTTATCGTGTCCAAACGCGTGGCCCGAATCAAAAAAATTTAACATATGCGTCTAACCAAAGGACTAAGATTTAATTTTAAAGAAAGGTTTTGGTTTAAACTATGCACTTTTTTTGTAAATTTGGATGTCGATTTTGCGCAAATATACTGCGGTTGGCGTAATCAGATCTGGACTGATGAGCTTATTTTTCTACCGCGGCCGAAGGCCACCAACGCGGAAAAGAGTCCTGCTGATGGCCTAACACGTGTTTAAGTTTTCTTTGCGAAAATACTAATTCTATCCCATTTTGAAATGGGCCTCGAGTGCCTGTAGAAGGGGCAGGGAGACGAATGATGAATTTTCTTAAAGTACTGTATACTGAGTAAAGTATACTGAGCTCTTTTTAATGGGTTTTAGGTGACACACACCTTCCTCCTCCGCTCCCCACCGAAAAATCATTTTACACGCACAACATTAAACCCTCTGATGTATTGTTTGATTGCTATCAATGTGGCAAGGTAGATCATAATTTTGTACAATTTATGAAACTTTAAAAACTTATTTTTTGTCAAAAATTTTGAAATGAAACTACCTTCTTTTTTGTATCATGGTCGTTACAAACAATTTCCATATAATAAATTTTATATAATAAGACACAACAAGAAAATTTTGCATTCCCTTTTTTGAAGGCACCGTTCGCTCCATGTCAATGAAACATACTCCGATTTAAAGGATATAACTTCCTCTAATCCACAAATGTTAATCCCGACACATATGAGGCGTGGCATCTGACATATAGACTAAAATGTGAAAACCACTATATCTCTTGAACTTATTATGCTGGGGAACTGAAATTTAGCACAGATGCATAGATTGTAAATATCCTACGTACAGCGAAAAGTGGTAGATTTTGGAAAAGGGAGCGTGGTACCTCCTATACAAACTGAAATTCTCATATCGCCTTTCTCTGGAACCGCTTATGCTAACGTCCTGAAATTTGACACAGCCACATATGCTATCAATACCGTACTTACGGCGAAAAGTGCTAGATTTTGGAAAAGAGGGCGTGGCACCGCCCATACAAACTGAAATTCTCATAACGCTCATCTCTGGAACCGCTAATGCTAACGTCCTGAAATTTGACACAGCCACATATGCTACCAATACTGTACTTACGGCGAAAATTGGTAGATTTTGGAAAAGGGGCGTGGCACCTCCCATACAAACTGACATTCTCATATTGTTTTCCTCTGGAACCGCTTATGCTAACGTCCTGAAATTTGACACAGCTGTTTATGATATCAATAACGTACTTATGGCGAAACGTGGTAGATAATGAAGAAGGGGGCGAGGCACCTCCCATGCAAATCGAACTTCGCATCTCGCTTATCTGTGTGACACAGCTGCATTTGTATCATTAACGAACTTATGGCGACAAGTGGGGAAAGGGGCACGAGGCACCTCGCATACAGAATGCAATTTCCATATCGCTTAGATCTGGAACCACTTATGATAGATAAGGTAATGGAATTTGATACACCTACATCTATATACATTTAATGTGGCAAAAATTATTCAATTGGGAACCATTTCCTACTATATTTCGCATTGAATGATTGTTATTTTGTGCAATGATTTTTGAAAGGATCAGTGTGTTTGTCTTCCGTTATGTGGCGCAGAGATGGGGAGTAGAGATGGGCATGGGACTAAATATTATATTATCGGTATAATTCCGAATGTTACTAAGAAATTTGGTTTTAAGTTTTCCATAAATTCGCTAGAAATTTTGGTGGTGGACTTCAAAATCGTCATTAGCATAAACAAAATTTAAAAGTGTATGAAAAGTGTCGAATTTCGACAACTGGGCGGTACTAGTAGATATAGATATGCATGTACATACATACATGCATGTGCTTATGAACTACGTAGGTAAATATATAAATATATAGATATACAAATGTACATATTTGTATGTACACTTTCTTAACCAAAGAGATAAAAACAAATTTAGCCAATACCTTCGGACTACTTCTGGTTACAATAAATAGATATCTGCATTTAGCACTTTCAGTTTCCATATTTTTTATCTAGTTTGTATTTCAATACGTTCCTTCTTCTCCATCTCTTTATATTTGAAATCGAACTCTATTTCGTGGAAATATTTATCATTTTCTGCTCTCTTTTCATCTATGTCCATGGTGAAATAACAATAAGGTGTTGTCACTTAGGGGGTGGTTGTTTTAATTTTGGCAATTTCGGCATACCAGCGTTAGAGTAATGCCTACTCTATTTATTCCAATTTAATTTCTGTGCAAAATAGAACAAAAAATGGAGCAAACAATTTTGTGAAAAAGTATGCGCAGGTATCACTTTTTCTTTGTTTCTCTTTTGCTTGCGTTTCAAATTCATCGGAAAATTTGAGCGATAACTTCCAATAACTGTGATTTTGTAAGTAAATTTTTGGTAAAATCTATACTATACATATCCAACATATTATTGGACCAGTGCCTCGGATGGCTACGATAATGCACTCTGGTCTAACAATTTAAACGCATAATTATTTTATAATATTACTGATAGAATTCAGAAATGTAATTTTAAAATGGCAACACAAATAAATGTCGTTATAAAATTCCCTTTAAAGTTAAGACATTTAAAAACTAAGTACGCATATACATGTACTTCAGAACTTAAGGAACAAATACAAATAAAATTCTATACCGGCTAATATGTCATTTTTATTAGAATTTAAGAATAATTAAATAAAGAGAACGGTATAATTTAATTTGTTTTAGTATGAGTAAATGAAAGACGGAAAATAGTGCTTATTTTTTAAGTTTTAACCATCATCATCTGGGTGGTACGACCGTGTGGCCTTTTAAGTTTTACAAATAATAATTTTAGGGTAGAAAAATTTAACTGGATGAAATAGTTATTAAAATCAATATATTTCATCGAAAAAATAAAAATTAAGTAATAATAGTTTCTTTTGAGCGAAAAAATGAAACTGTTATTACACTGGTTTACAGAAAAAATATTTTATTGATGCAAGCTTCATTTAACTGGTGTGGGGTTTACTGATAGATGTATGTATTGGAAATAGTACCCTAAAAGAAGTAAAAATAATCCTAATCTTTTCCCCCTTTTTCTACTATCCCAAAATGCATGGCCGCCATTGGCATGCAGAAAAAGTGAGGTTATGTAAGTGACATCACCTTATATTTATTTCACCATGATCTATGTCTAATCTTTTCTTTTCTATGTCAACTGTCTCCTTCTTAACTTTTAATTTTTCACTTTCAAACCGCATTCTCTCCTTTTGAATTGTACCTAATTGTCGCATAGCTAAACTTGGTTATGCTTTAGTCTTCCCTGATTGCCTTGGTCTGGATGAGCTTGGAGTTATTGCCTCCTCAACTGGCAACGATGGCGAACATGGTGATGGAACTTAGGTTTCAACTAACTGTGTAATAGTTGATGACAGTGTGGGAGAAACGGATGCCAATGTCGCTATGGCTGGTGGTGATTCAGTTGATGGTAAATCTATCCATGGTGGATCTGTTGATGGAAATTCAATACATGGTAGCTCTGTAGATGGTGATTCTGTCACTAGCAGTGGCGCCCGTAATGCTACGCCTCGTGACGCCTACAGTGTGGAAATATTTTGAGAATTTTGCCTGCAGATAATGGAAAATGGGTTTATCTAATTAAAAGCAAATACTTATATGACTAGATAAGTATCTATTTTTACATTCTATGGATTTTTCTCCTTCAAGTATGCCAGCTCTAGTTGAATTTAACTAATCGTTAGCCTTTACGTAAAGCGATTAGGAGGTGGCGCACCTTCCAGTGCACCGGCTCAGGGGTAGCCTCTATAGGGGTTTTCTCAATAATTCTTTTATAAAATATTTGTGCAGTTGGTAACTGAAATGCATATAAGAACATCAATAGAAGTTTTAATCGAGGTTCTATGAATCTTCAGCTTTAAAACCTTGCTTACCTCAAACTTCGGTTCCTCTTCAAGAAAGTTTAGGCTGAGCTCCACCTCTCGAACCTGCTACTTTTTTTTTTGCTCTAACCTTACAACCGATCTTTTTCGCGTAATATCGCTTATTTTATAAAAATTAAAACGATAAATGGTTACAAAATAGTAAAATGAATTAAAACTACTTACTTTTGGTCCAACTTTCTGCTTGTTTACAAATGAAAAAACAGGTGACACAGGGTAGCTACCATATCATGCAATAAAAATAATACCGGGTTCATAGTAGCACGAGGGTGCAAAGATTGCATAATATTTGAACACATGAAACAACAATAAAATTATCCAAGCATGCTATTTATGGGGATGCAAACGATGCCGAGCGACCAGTGGCAAGCGAGCGCTTGTTCTCGGAAGCTGGTGCAGCCCTCATTCAGGATAGAAGCAGGCTTTTGGAGGCTATATTATCAAAGATTCTTTTCTGAACTCAATTTAAAATGTTTATTCATATTTAAATAAATAAGATACATCATAATTATAGCAACATACACTGGCGATCAAACGTGAGCGCATGCTGATTGTTGTTGAATATTTGTCGTTTTTTAAGTAATTTTTTTTCTTATTTTTTTTTTTATAGAAATATATGGTTCATTCAATAACCAGAACTTAGAAAAATTCAACAAATTTTCATCTTAATTTTGAACATTTAATCTGAATGTTTAAAAAAAATTCTGTGTATGTAATTCTAATAAAACAGGTGCAAGTTTTAAGCGGCTAAAAATTGCTTTGATTTTTAATAATTTATCTCTGGCGGCCGACGTTGGTTTTTTAATTTTGTTTGCAAAGTTCTTTCGCATTTAATTCTACAAGAAATTTACTTTTATATGGTAACATGTGCAAAACCTTGCCAGCAAATCAAATTTGTTAAAAATCAAGGCCATTTTTTAGCGGCTTTTTCTAAGAATTCAGATAAAAAAGTTCAAAATTAATATAAAAATGTGTTGAATTTTTAAAAAATTTGTATGAAGTTATGGTTTGTAGCGGATATGTGAATCTAGTTCTTTCGAGTTTAAAAAATATTTCAGGCTACATTTTATTTCGTGTAGTAGATGAGATATTAAAACATCGGTAAAACATCCATGTATCGTTTTTAAAACCGATGTCTTTAACTCTCCGTCAGACCATGTATCGATTGCCACATTCGGTACGCATGAGTCTGGCTGGACCCTCATACAAATTGTATGCATTTATATAGAAACTATGTGCAACATTTGTTCAGTTAAACTTATTTATTGTATGTTATTCAAATATTTACTTAATTTAAGGGCTTTCTTTTCCCGATCAAAACCGAGTGCATGTTCGACATTTTATTACTTACAGTAACATAACTTTGTTAATAGTAAGCGGATTGCTTTGAAATATTCAACAGTTTGTCCTTATTATCTAAGCGATACAGCGTAGCATACAGAAAAATTAACAAGTGATTCACAGCAAAAACGCAAGGCAACTCTCTTCACTCAGTTTTGAACTTTTTTGTTTTGAGATTTTAGGAGGTATGTATATATCAAGAGGATTGTGGAGACTCCTCATCGATGTTTGTTGCGGGAACATTGATGTTTTTCAGAGCGATGTTGCATGCCTAGCTATCTATGCTATCTATGCACCATGCTAGACAGTATGCATCGGATCGAGAATACCTCTACTGTTTCAAATATACAAAAGCAGTGGTATACATGTATTCCAAAATACACATAATTTGTGCTTGCAAAAGTACTAAAGCTCGGAACACTTTGACGACAGCAAGCGACAAGCAGCATCTCTCAAATTTTAAATACACACGTTCTTACGGACACAATTAATTTGACGATAGCACGACATCTTGNATGTAGTGCTGCAAAATTAAATTGTCGCAAAATTAATCACATATTCTTGATTGTTCATGTTTTTCTTATTTACTTAAATAAAAATACACAATTTGTGAAATAAATATACCAAAATTTCAAACTTTAAAATCAGCTGTTTGCTATGTCGCTGAGGTCTTCAAAATGTTTAAGAAGCTGGCTTCAAGGCGACATTTGTCGACAAAATGATGTCGCTGTCGTTACGTCGTGAAGTTGCAGTCGTCAAAGTGTTCCGAGCTTAATGCTGCATTAATGGAACATTCTAACACGATATACAAATATTTCAATATGTAAATTCTAATTTTCTGATACACTTTAGTATATGGCACGTACGAGTACAAACAAAACGGTAACATTTACATATGCAAATCCGTATCATATAAAAGCCCTGTTAGTGCCGAAAATATTATCGCACAACACGTCCGTTCGTTAAAATTTTTTGCACAAGACTAAAACTATTACAAACATTTTGTGATGCTGTATTAGTAGTCAAATTCATAGAAAACGTACTTAAAACAACAACAAAGTGCGTTCGCTTACAGATCATCAGAATTTGACTTTATTTCTGGAAATCCATGGCCGCTCATGCATTGTTCACACTTTTTCACTCATACAGCATGCATACTTCATAAACGCATACAACCGATTTCTACTGGGTAGATATATTTCTTATTTACGGAAATGAGTACTCATTGGTTTAGAATTTTGATTGGTAATAGCAAAAATATGGTTCATTATCCTCTAAAAAAAATCTATGTGAAATTAGAAAATTTTTGCTCAATATCCTAGGCTCGCCCAAGTCCATCAAATTTGAAGTACTAAAAAATTGTTTTCTTAGCTAACTTCCATTATTTGCAAAAAAGGTCCATATACCAAATTATGTAGGACTAATACTTTCGAAGATTATTGCAATTTTAGTACAAAAATTTATTAATTAACTTATTTAGTAATTTCTATTTTTTGAGCATATTGAGCTTTGGTGGACTTGGGCGAGTCTAGGATATTGACCAAAAAATTCGAAATTTCACACAGATTTTTTTAAAGCAGAATGCGGATTTTCGGTCCACGCTAATACACATGCATATGTACATACATACACTACAAACGATCGTATTTTGGTTTTGTTCAACACAACGCAACTTTGTATGAATGTAGCAAATTACCACCTTACAGTTAAACCAGAAAACGAAAAGTATAGAATAAAAAAATGGAAAAGTTAGTAATTTTTAATGCTTGTTTTATTTAGTACTTGAATTTGAAAATTGGAACATTATATTTAATAAAAAGTAATAAGAATTGCACCGGGGCTGAAAATGTTGGATGCATCCTCCTAATACCTTCACTTGAAGAATCTAGGATCTAGGAATTCTTCATTCTCATTCCTTTGGCTGTTTCAGAATTTGGTGCACCCGTAACGTCATCAGCGTTTTTTTGATTTTAGTTTTTGTAATTCATTTCTAATAACTTCTTCTGCGACTGGTTTGAAAAATGTGTGCTTATAGCGAGCTAAATATGTAGGTAGATATGGAAAATAAATTATTATTTTCCAGGAATGAAAATTTTGAACAAGGTTCTGTTTTCAAACTCGTGGCTGCCAGTCAAATCGGATCAGAATATTGTTATTTTTTATATGCATTTGAATTATTGGAATCATAGATGATGAGGGTCGCAGATAGTTACATAATTCTGATCTTATTAACTCTTTTTAACTATTTCAGAATCGATTCTCTTTTTGGTCAAATATTAACCATTTCTGCTGGAAATCCCTATTGAAGAAGCTTACTCTTTGACTTTAAATACCAAAGAAGGAAGACGTAGGGGGACAAGGATTCAGCGTATATCCATATAAAAAAGATATTGCCCGACAAGTAAACAAATTTACTTGTCTTGAAATTTTTGCTACAAATAAATTCCCCAAAGAGCGCCATTTGAAATGGTTGAAACGAATATAAGTAACATCAAAATCATATCACAAAAATTTGTTTTAAAATTACAGTGCACACTTTCGTCTATTATGTCTAGAAACAAAAGCAGGTATTTAAAGCACAGAAAAAAAGTCTATACATTAATACGCAATCATAAATTTTGTCTCCGTTCATTTAGCGATTCTACCGAACCGATTTCAAAACCAAGAACACCGTTGGAAAGGAACTTTTCCGTAGATGAGCAGATTTTTTATAATTTCGCAATTTGTTGAAAATTACGGCCAAAACCGTCGTTTAAACATTTTCGTATTTGTGTATAGATGTTGCTGCAACATTTTCAATTTGACATGTTTCGCATGTTGTTTTACTTCACATTTGAAATTAATCTTTGAAATAAAGATATGTAAATATGAAGGTGAAGAAATAAATGATAACGATGAAGTCAAAAAAAAAACAAGAAGGCAAAAGTGAAGATAAAGGCGAAAATGGAGACAATGACAGGCACAGAAGAATTAAGGTAACTGAAAGGGTAACAACATTTCTTGAATTTATGAAGTGAAACTTCTTTACGGCAGTTGGTTGGTTGGGAGTAACTTGTCAAATTCAAGGGGAATAATGCACATGGAAATGGTTCTCAGCGATTTAGCCATTTGATAATAAAAACAAAAACAAGGATGCCTAGAGGTACAGGCAAAAAAGAAGATCAAAGTAAATCTAAACACTTTAAGGTAAAGGTGAAGAGGAATATGCAAAAATAAAGATAAATATGAAGAAAAGGATGAGGATGAAGATCGATATTGTTATCGATATAAAACTCGATATTTTTATCGATATAATAATCGATATTG
>NW_016157796.1:18014-18656 GCF_001687245.7 Rhagoletis zephyria | reverse complement strand
CTTTGAAATAAAGATATGTAAATATGAAGGTGAAGAAATAAATGATAACGATGAAGTCAAAAAAAAAACAAGAAGGCAAAAGTGAAGATAAAGGCGAAAATGGAGACAATGACAGGCACAGAAGAATTAAGGTAACTGAAAGGGTAACAACATTTCTTGAATTTATGAAGTGAAACTTCTTTACGGCAGTTGGTTGGTTGGGAGTAACTTGTCAAATTCAAGGGGAATAATGCACATGGAAATGGTTCTCAGCGATTTAGCCATTTGATAATAAAAACAAAAACAAGGATGCCTAGAGGTACAGGCAAAAAAGAAGATCAAAGTAAATCTAAACACTTTAAGGTAAAGGTGAAGAGGAATATGCAAAAATAAAGATAAATATGAAGAAAAGGATGAGGATGAAGATCGATATTGTTATCGATATAAAACTCGATATTTTTATCGATATAATAATCGATATTGTTATCGATAGAATAATCGATATTGTTATCGATACTGTTATTGGTTAAATAACCGCTATTGTAATCGATATAATAATCAATATTATAATCGATATTGTTATCGATACAATAATGGATATTGTTATCGGTATAATAATCGATTAAATAATTGATTTTGTTATCGATTTAGTCATTTATATTG
>NW_016157796.1:9889-16642 GCF_001687245.7 Rhagoletis zephyria | reverse complement strand
AGATGAGGAGAGTTTTTATAGTTTCGAAATTGGTTGAAAATCGTCGTTTAAAAATTTCCATATTTGTGTATGGTTGTTTTTGCAACCTGTTCAATTTAAGCTGTTTCGCATTTTGTTTTACTTCGCATTTGAAACTAAACTTTGAAATAAAGATAAATATGAAGATGAAGAAACAAGTGATAACGATGAAGACAAAAAAGGCAAAAGTGAAGGTAAAGACCAAAATTGAGATAAAGGCGAAAATGGAGACAATGAGAAATACATAAGAATTAGGTTAACAGAGTTGAAATTTTCCGATAGGAATCGAAATAAAATCAGCCATAAAGGTTACTGAAATTTATCGAATCATCGAAGTTTATGATTATCGAAATTTATCCATGCTTATTAGGTTATCGCAATGTATCGAATTATTCAAATTGATCAATGTTTATTGAGTTGTCGAAATTTATAGACACAGAAATTTAGTTGCCCAAATTTACGAATAGTTATCGAGCCATAAAAACGTTTGGGATTAACGAAATCTGTCAAGTTAAAGAAATGTATCAAGTTATCGATATTTATTGAATTATCAATATTTTAGACTTAACGAAATTTATCGAGGTGTCGTAATGCATGGAGTTCTTTCAACTTAGAGAGTTTTCGATAATTATTGATCTACTGAAATTGGTTGGTTCAACGAAGCGAAGTTTATGGAATTTTCAAAATATATCGATTTATCGAAATTTCAAGGTTATATAAGCTTATAGATTTATCACTGCTTATCGAATTTAATCGTCCTAACAGAGTGTAACGAGTTATCAAAATGTTTTGATAGTTTTCGAAAAGTGTGGAGATGTCAAAAGTAAAAATTTATAAAGGTATCCAAAGTTTTTAAGTTATCGAAATTTATCGAACCATCGAATTGCACAGTTATCGAAATTAGTCGAGTTAAAGAATTTTGTTGAGTTATCGAATTTTAGTGTTCTTGAAATTCATCGAACTCTCGATATGTATCAAATCATTGAAATTTATCGATAAACTTGAATGTATTGGGTCATTTCCAAGTCCTGCCGAGGTTCACCAAAGACCTTCTCAGATAAAAAAAAATTTAGTTACGTTTTAGCAGAAGATTTTCCGGTTAGCTAATTTGTACCGTATAAGTTTTGCTACGTGTTAAGTTAGAAAACCTCTCCAAGGCTTCTAAAACTAGAAAAACTACCGAATTTCGACAGCAACTGGCACTCTATTCTATATATAAATACGCCACAAGAAAATTTTGCAATCCCTTTTTTGAAAGCACCGTTCGTTCGATTTCAATGAAACATACACCTATTAAAAGGATATAACTTCCCCTAATCCATAAATGTTAATCCCGATATATAGAGGGCGTGGCACCTGACATATAGACTAAAATGTGAAAACCACTATATCTCTAAAACGAATTATGCTGGGGAACTGAAACTTAGCACAGATGCATAAATTGTAAATACCCTACTTACAATGAAAAATGGTAGGTACTGGGAAAGTGGGCGTGCCATCTCTATACAAACTGAAATTCTCTTATCGGTCATCTCTCTAACCGCCTATTCTAACATCCTGAAATTTAACACAGCAACATATGCTGTCAATACAGTACTTACGGCGAAAAGTGATAGATTTTGGATACAAACTGCAATTCTCATATCGCTTATCTCTGGAACCGCCTATGCTGACGTCCTGAAATTTGACACAGAAACATATGCTGTCAATACCGTGCTTACGGCGGAAACTGGTAGATTTTGGTAAAGGGGGCGTGGCAGCGCCCATAGAAACTGAAATTATCATATCGCTTACCTCTGGAACCGCTTATGCTGACGTCCTGAAACTTGACACAGCTATTTATGTTATCAATAACGTACCTATGGCGAAAAGTGGTAGATAATGGGAAAGGGGCGTGGCACCGCCAATGAAAACTGAAATTCTCAAGTCGCTTATCTCTGGAACCGCTTATGCTGACGTCCTGAAACTTGACACAGCAACATATGTTGTCAATACCGTACTTTCGGCGAAAAGTGGTAGATTGTGGAAAAGGGGTGTGGCACCGCCCATACATACTGAAATTCTTATATAACTTATCTATGGAACTGCTTATGCTGACATCCTGAAATTTTACACAGCAACATACGTTGTCAATACCGTACTTACGGCAAAATATGGTGGATTTTGGAAAAGTGGGGCGCGGCGCCACCCATACAAACTGAAATTCTCATATCGCTTATCTCAGAAACCGCTTATGCTAACGTCCTGAAATTTTAAACAGCTATTTATGATATCAATAACGTACTTATGGCGAAAAGTGGTATATAATGGAAAAGGGGGTGTGGCACCGCCAATACAAACTGCAATTCTCACATCGCTTATCTCTGGAACTGCTTATGCTGACATCCTGAAATTTGACACAGCAACATACGTTGTCGATACCGTACTTACGGCAAAATATGGTAGATGTTGGAAAAGGGGGCGCGGCACCACCCATACAAACTGAAATTCTCATATCGCTTATCTCAGGAACCACTTATGCTAACGTCCTGAAATTAGACACAGCTATTTATGATATCAATAGCGTACTTATGGCGAAAAGTGGTTCCTTTTTTGATCTATTTTCAGAAGCTACTGAGGAGGAGACTTGGTA
The DNA here is from genome assembly GCF_001687245.7 of Rhagoletis zephyria. Taxonomy (NCBI): domain Eukaryota; kingdom Metazoa; phylum Arthropoda; class Insecta; order Diptera; family Tephritidae; genus Rhagoletis; species Rhagoletis zephyria. Next base: position 13,992 of record NW_016157796.1, on the reverse strand, counting down.
GAATTAGCATTAATCAATCCGGTATTAACGTTCATAATTCGATTTGAAGTTTTCCTGTAAATTATGCTGGTGGACTTCAATATAGTAATTCGCATTACGGATTTGGGCGATACTAGCCTATNGCTTACCTCTGGAACCGCTTATGCTGACGTCCTGAAACTTGACACAGCTATTTATGTTATCAATAACGTACCTATGGCGAAAAGTGGTAGATAATGGGAAAGGGGCGTGGCACCGCCAATGAAAACTGAAATTCTCAAGTCGCTTATCTCTGGAACCGCTTATGCTGACGTCCTGAAACTTGACACAGCTATTTATGTTATCAATAACGTACCTATGGCGAAAAGTGGTAGATAATGGGAAAGGGGCGTGGCACCGCCAATGAAAACTGAAATTCTCAAGTCGCTTATCTCTGGAACCGCTTATGCTGACGTCCTGAAACTTGACACAGCAACATATGTTGTCAATACCGTACTTTCGGCGAAAAGTGGTAGATTGTGGAAAAGGGGTGTGGCACCGCCCATACATACTGAAATTCTTATATAACTTATCTATGGAACTGCTTATGCTGACATCCTGAAATTTTACACAGCAACATACGTTGTCAATACCGTACTTACGGCAAAATATGGTGGATTTTGGAAAAGTGGGGCGCGGCGCCACCCATACAAACTGAAATTCTCATATCGCTTATCTCAGAAACCGCTTATGCTAACGTCCTGAAATTTTAAACAGCTATTTATGATATCAATAACGTACTTATGGCGAAAAGTGGTATATAATGGAAAAGGGGGTGTGGCACCGCCAATACAAACTGCAATTCTCACATCGCTTATCTCTGGAACTGCTTATGCTGACATCCTGAAATTTGACACAGCAACATACGTTGTCGATACCGTACTTACGGCAAAATATGGTAGATGTTGGAAAAGGGGGCGCGGCACCACCCATACAAACTGAAATTCTCATATCGCTTATCTCAGGAACCACTTATGCTAACGTCCTGAAATTAGACACAGCTATTTATGATATCAATAGCGTACTTATGGCGAAAAGTGGTTCCTTTTTTGATCTATTTTCAGAAGCTACTGAGGAGGAGACTTGGTAGAATTAGCATTAATCAATCCGGTATTAACGTTCATAATTCGATTTGAAGTTTTCCTGTAAATTATGCTGGTGGACTTCAATATAGTAATTCGCATTACGGATTTGGGCGATACTAGCCTATATATTAATACAATAACATAAACTTTGTCTGCGTTCGTTTGGCGATTCTAAAAAACCGATTTCAAAACCAAGAACACCAATGGAAAGGAACTTTTCCTTAGATANTAGTAATTCGCATTACGGATTTGGGCGATACTAGCCTATATATTAATACAATAACATAAACTTTGTCTGCGTTCGTTTGGCGATTCTACCAAACCGATTTCAAAACCAAGAACACCAATGGAAAGGAACTTTTCCTTAGATAAGCACAGTTTTTATGGTTTCACAATTGCTTGAAAATTACGGCCAAAACCGTCGTTTAAACATTTTCGTATTTGTGTATAAATGTTGCTGCAACATGTTCAATTTGACATGTTTCGCATGTTGTTTCACTTCACATTTGAAATTAAGCTTTGAAATAAAGATAAATATGAAGATGCAGAAATAAATGATAACGATGAAGTCAAAAAAGGTGAAGAGGAATATGCAAAAATAAAGATAAATATGAAGAAAAGGATGAGGATGAAGATCGATATTGTTATCGATATAAAACTCGATATTTTTGTCGATATAATAATCGATATTGTTACCCATAAAATAATCGATATTGTTATCGATACTGTTATTGATTAAATAACCGCTATTTTAATCGATATAATATATATTCAAACTGATCAATGTTTACTGAGTTGTCGAAATTTATAGACACAGAACCTTAGTTGTCCAAATTTACAGATAGTTATCGAGCTATAAAAACGTGTGGGATTGACGAATTTTGTCAAGTTAAAGAAATGTATCAAGTTATCGATATTTATTGAATTATCATTATTTTAGACTTAACGAAATTTATCGAGGTGTCGTAATGCATGGAGTTCTTTCAACTTACAGAGTTATCGATAATTATTGATCTACTGAAATTGTTTGGTTCAACGATGAGAAGTTTATGGAATTTTCAAAGTATATCGATTTATCGAAATTTCAAGGTTATATAAGCTTATCGATTTATCACTGCTTATCGTATTTAATCGTCCTAACAGAGTGTAACGAGTTATCAAAAATTTTAGATCGTTTTCGAAAAATGTGGAGATGTCAAAAGTAAAAATTTATAAAGGTCTCCAAAATTTTAAATTTTTGAGTCATCGAAATTTATCGAGCCATCGAATTTCACAGTTATCGAAATTAGTCGAGTTAAAGAATTTTGTTGAGTTATCGAATTTTAGTGTTTTTGAAATTCATCGAACTATCGATATGTATCAAATCATTGAAATTTATCGATAAACTTGAATGTATTGGATCGATTCCAAGTCCTGCCGAAGTTCTCCAAAGACCTTCTATGATATCAATAACGTACTTATGGCGAAAAGTGGTAAATAATGGGAAAGGGGCGTGGCACCGCCCATGCAAACTGAAATTCTCATATCACTTATCTCAGGAACCACTTATGTTAACGTCCTGAAATTTTACACAGCTAAATATTTTGTCAATACCGTACTTACGGCGAAAAGTTGTAGATTTTAGAATATGGGGCGTGGCACCGCCAATAAAAACTGCAATTCTCATATCGCTTATCTCTGGAACTGCTTATGCTGACATCCTGAAATTTGACACAGCAACATACGTTGTCGATACCGTGCTTACGTCAAAATATGGTAGATGTTGGAAAAGGGGGCGCGGCACCAGCCATACAAACTGAAATTCTCATATCGCTTATCTCAGGAACCACTTATGCTAACGTCCTGAAATTTGACACAGCAACATACGTTGTCGATACCGTGCTTACGTCAAAATATGGTAGATGTTGGAAAAGGGGGCGCGGCACCAGCCATACAAACTGAAATTCTCATATCGCTTATCTCAGGAACCACTTATGCTAACGTCCTGAAATTTGACACAGCTATTTATGACATCAATAAAGTACTTATGGCGAAAAGTGGTTCCTTTTGTGGTCTATTTTCAGAAGCTACTGAGGATTAGACTTGGTAGAATTAGCATTAATCAATCCGGTATTAACGTTCATAATTCAAATTTAAGTTTTCCTGTAAATTCGCTATAAATTATGCTGGTGGTCTTCAATATAGTAATTCGAATTAAGGATTTGGTATTGGTGACAGGTAAAATTCAAAAGTGTATGAAAAAGGATGTCGAATTTCGACAACTGGGCGATACTAGTCTATAAATTAATACGCTAACATAAACTTTGTCTCCGTTCGTTTGGCGATTCTACCAAACCGATTTCAAAACCAAGAACACCAATGGAAAGGAACTTTCCCGTAGATAAGCAGAGTTTTTATGGTTTCACAATTGCTTGTAAATTACGGCCACAACCGTCGTTTAAACATTTTCGTATTTGTGTATAAATGTTGCTTCAACATGTTCAATTTGACATGTTTCGTATGTTGTTTCACTTCACATTTGAAATTAAGCTTTGAAATAAAGATAAATATGAAGATGGAGAAATAAATGATAACGATGAAGTCAAAAAAAACTGCTGCACATCCTTCGACGAACAAGCAGCCTCATCCTTCTGTTCGTCCTTTGCGGATGCATCGTCGGATTTACCCTGGAAGTCGTATTTGTCCACGTCGATGCCTTCAGCTTCCATAGCCTCCAGCAAACGGGATAATAATTCCACTTTTCTTCCGGAGGTGGCCAAATTACGCTTTTCCAACTCCTGTTTCAGTTCCTCAATCTTTAAGTCCTGAATTTTCGCCATTTTCAATAGTTTATCCTTCGGGATTTATTTAACAATCCCACTTCTGACACCAATTGTTACGACTATCCCTGAAACCTCGTCCGGATTTCCCAAATCTCTCGGTTCGTATCGCTGGATTGTTAAATAAATGCAATCGATGACCAAATTGTAGTACAATTAACTTTATTGTACAACAAACAAT
>NW_016157796.1:0-7267 GCF_001687245.7 Rhagoletis zephyria | reverse complement strand
AGAAGGCAAAAGTGAAGATAAAGACGAAAATGGAGACAATGACAGACACATAAGAATTAGGGTAACTGAAAGGGTAAGAACATTTCTTGAATTTATGAAGTGAAACTTCTTTACGGCAGTTGGTTGGTTGGGAGTAAATTGTAAAATTCAAGGTTACAATACTTGCTAATACAGTAAAAACACTTTACAATACTTGTTAAAGCAAAAACAGCGCTTAACTAAACTTGGTAACACAATTAAACTTATAGCTTGCTTATTCGCAACTCGCTTCTCTGCTTACTTTACTTGTAGCTTGTTGACTTGTAACTCGTAACTAACTCAAGTCCTCTGTGGCGGCGCCCTTATATACCTGCGCTGGCACTTATGGCAACTCTAGAACATTCTGAAGTTTATCGCTCATTCTCTTTCTCTCGCTGTTCGCAGTGTTCATCCAACTTGACGATTCTCTTTGTGGAACATTCTACGTCATTCCTCGAACATTCTGCCTATTTCTCGTTGTTCGCCTTGTGTTGCCGCAGTATTCGCCACAATATCAATAACTTACTTATGGCGAAAAGTGGTATATAGTGGGAAAGGGGCGTGGCATCGCCCATACAAACTGAAATTCTCATATCGCTTATTTCTGGAACCGCTTATGCTGACGTCCTGAAATTTGACACAGCAAAATATGTTGTCAATACTGTACTTAAGGCGAAAAGTGGTAGATTTGGGAAAAGAGGGCATGGCACCGTCCATCCAAACTGAAATTCTTATACCGCCTATGCTGACGTCCTGAAATTTGACACAGCAACAGATGTTGTGAATACCGTACTTACGACGAAAAAGTGGTAGATATTGGAAAGGAGGGCGTGGCACCGCCCATTAAAACTGAAATTCCCTTATCGGTCATCTCTGTAACCACCTATGCTAACGTCTTGAAATTTGACACAGCAGCATATGTTGCCAATACCGTACTTGTGGACTTATTTACAGTCTGAATTGTTTGATCAGTCAGTGATGAACATCTCATCTATACATACAAATACATATGCATATTTTTTATAAATGAAAATCGAGGTTCCTTTTTTGGTCTATTTTCAGAAGCTATTGAGGAGGAGACTTGGTAGAATTAGCATTAGCCAATCCGGTATTAACGTTTATAATTCGATTTTAGGTTTTCCTGTAAATTCGCTATAAATTATGCTGGTGGACTTCAATATAGTAATTCGAATTAAGGATTTGGTATTGGTGACAGGTAAAATTCAAAAGTGTATGGAAAAGGATGTCGAATTTCGACAACTGGGCGATACTAGTATTATTAAAAGGACAATGTTCTCTTTGACGTACGTCAAAGGTCCAGTAGAAGTGGGAACACGAATGACTGCCCGTTGATAGCTCGGTTATAGAGCTTAAGAAATAATATGTTTAGAGACACTTTTATAAAAGTTGGTAGATATGATATTTGACCAGTTTTAGTACACAAATATTCCCATGTGCGGAGCCCGAGTAACACGACCACAGACAAAAAATATTGGCTACAATTTGGCAGTTTGTTTGCCAGATATCCGTTTTACCGGCGCACTTGCAAAACCTTCGCAGTTGCAAAAGCTCCGCCTTGATTATCGCGAATGCGAATGCGAGTGTTAAAATTAAGGCGGAAGCTTCGCGGCTGCAAATTCGTATTTTCGCAACAACCCTGGTATGTACTTACGTATAGCAGCGCTCAATATTTCTTTCCAGAAGCCGACCGACATTCGTGGTAAGTACATATCCTCGTTTAAGTACAAAATCGCGAATAGTCCTTCTGCAAAATCGCGTAACTGACATTGTTTGTCAAAAATTGGGTTTGCTTACATACACTCTTGGCTAAATCCTTATCCATTCATCCTGAAATATACTAGCCATAAATACGATTGCTTTATGAAAAAGAGGACCATTTGGAGATATGAGTGTTTTTAATCTCTAAAAAATAGTTTATGCAACCTCACATAAGCGGTTTTGCATTATCTTGATACGCGGTTTTGCATTTTGTTGATACGCGGTTTTGTACTTTAAACGACGATATGTAAGTAGTTAACAGCAGACCACACATGACGGTTTAAATAAAAATTGTACAGCGACAGCAGCATTTTTGCATTCTTAATTAAATTCTTTAAAATCGAAGATCAAATCAAAAGACAGACCCCACATAGCGGCATAGTAGCCACTGGAGCATAACTGCATTCCAATAGCCCAGAACGCATAAAGTGCTACCATGGGCGTACGTAGAGCATATCTTAGTGGGGTCTGAGAATTTTTTTATGTAAATTTAATTAGAAATGTTTAAATACAGCTATTTAAAATTTATAATAATTTACCTCATTCATTTTTCTCTTTTTAACCGACTTCCAAAAACGGAGGAGGTTATAAATTCATCGGAATAATTATGTTATGTATGTTACCGCATAACTTCCCTGCAGGGAGTGACGTTAGCTTATACCTAACTTTAGTCTGTTTACGCGAACACTAGTGCTAACTATTAACTGTGTATTTTGTTCGAAAAAAGCTAACTACTTTTGTGGGGCGATGGCCGCAAAAAAGTCAGACCTGGATACCTCTGCATTACATGTCAACTAACTTGTAACTAACTACTTTTGGACATAAAATATCAATAAGAAAAACAAAATATTTTTTTGTTTTTTTACTTTTTTATTTACTTATTTATTTACTTTATTTTATTACATTTCATATTTGTTTACATATTCTGCTCTGGGTGGCCCCATATTCGAACACCGTCAGACATAACTTCAAAATGATAGTATAAAATTTCGATCTTCCTTTTATTTGTCCTGAATATGAAAAAGAATCTGCGAAGTACAGAAAAAAAGTGTATTGAAAGCAATTTTTGTATGAGGATATTTAATAGAAACTTGTAAAGAAAACCAACTCCCGATTGCGTCTGCATGACTCCTGCACGACTTTACAATTCACTTTAAGTTGGTTTTGTCATAGCTAATTAAAAGTGAGGTATTAATCGAAATCTCGCCAAAAAGCTAACTATAAGTTGGTTAGTTTTAACAATTGATAATTTTTCACTGCAGGGTATAGACCACATTAACTGGTTTCGACAATTCTTTTCCTGGTGCCTAAGGTAGGGTTGCCAACATTTTCTAAGACATTTATAGTACATTTTCAAAAAAATCTGAAAGAATAAAAACGCTTTTCAAGTTAATATAAATATATTTTCTTAATATATTTCTTTCCACTTTTAGCAGTTTTTAACAATGCCTTGTTAACTATGAAAGTTTCATATGCTTTATATATAATATTTAAATTAATATAAATCAAAAGTTCATTTTTGTTAGTGAGGTAGTGGCTTTGTTTCTCTCATCTCGAAATTTCACTTCCATTTTAGAAAACACTATTTCTATTCATAACCTCACCATGACCTTTTATTTTTAAAGATACTCCTTTTAATATTGTAATTTCAGTATAAATGTTATCAATTTTAATACATTTTTTTTCTGACAAATTACTGAAATGTATCAATATTTATAACTGAATAAGTATAGTATTTTTTCATAACAGACCTAAGAAATAGTACAATACCATATTTTATAGTACGGTTGGCAACCCTAGCCTCAGGAGAGGTAAAATACTAATTTGGTTTAGATCCGATCATTGGATCAAGAAATTAACGGTACTTCTAATTTTTTGTAGGAGAATTGAAGTCGGTTGTGTTTTTTGCTTAAAAATTACTTGTTATTTTAACAATTGAGTTGTTCCGAGCCCTACAAAGGAATTTATATTGCATAAAGTTTATTATGAACTTATTGAAGAGTTAAAATACAAAATTGTTAGTTACGTTTATTGCATGTAAATTTTAAAATGCGACTTCGTCTTTACACCGATACCGTACCTGCGTACGCCCATGACTGCAACGATGTCTTTTGTGTTCCTTCTGTAAACTTTTGATTTGTTGTAAAATTAGTTCTTAAGAAAACAAATGTTAGCTTATAAATAAGCGGCAATTGAAATAAAGACTTCACTTCTGATAATTTTCCGCGAGATGCGGATTAAATAAAGAGTCAATATATTTTTAAAAACGCTTTCCTCGGAAAGGAAAGCTTAAGTGGCGCCCGTGGGGCGCAAGCGAATTTAAAAAAACCGCTAGTAGCAACTGATATATTTGGGTACGAAAAGTGAAATCGCCAAGTATCCTTATCCAAAGAATAGTTGCGTTCCCTAACTCGGAAGAAGTTGCAAGAATTTATAGGGATTTACCAGAAAGCGTTCCCGTACTCGGTTCTCTGGCTTCTTTTGCCTTTTGACAGTTTCACAGGTTTTAACCCAGAAAAGTTGGGGAACGCAACTAATATTAAAAATAGTGAAAGTACATGTGTGGAAATTAAATAAAGTAAAAGTAAAAGTGGAAGGTAAGAAAAGTATCTTCACCAAAAAAGACGAATAGTGCCGAAGTAAAAAACAGTATCTCTAAAAAGGAGAGACAGCTTTTACGGGCAAAAGAACAAATAAGTACCCTCACGAAGGAGGAGAAAAATTCTGATCAAAATTTAACGGCCAAAACAAAGCGTGAATAATGGAAAACATTTAAATTGCTGTCGCTCTAACAATAGTAACATGTAACTACAATAGTAACATAAATAGTGTTATAACGTAGATTCTGAGTATTGACCAGTAAATCAAACTGTGTGTGGTTATAGTCGTGTTTAAACAAATTCACACAAACCAAGTAATTTATTACGCAGCTATTAAAGTGGAAACACTATAAAGGTACGAGCAAAAAATCTTTCCGCGCCTGTTGCACAGGGTTGCAAAAAGACAAAATCGCCAAGAAAAGCCTGCAAAAGCAGCAGAAGCAGTTTTAATCAGGTGTACAACAAAGTAAATAGTCAGCCATCAGCCAGGACAACAACAGAAAGTTCACATTGATTAGTGTAAGTTATATTATTTACACTTAAGAAGAATTATTTATACTAGTATCGTCCCGTTGTCGAAATTAGACCACCTCCTTTTTCATACACTTTCACTTTGTTAGTCGCAATTTTAGGTTCATGAGCACCTGTTAATCGTCTACGTCACTAATAGTATTAAGGGGAGTCATATCTTTTCCGTTAAATAGTTTTATAATTCATAGGAGCAGTAGGGAGGAATCGATTTTTATGAGATTTCGTTAGCGTATTAATAAATAAATAGTAGTTGGTGAAACCAAAGCAGGCATTCATAGGCTTATACAGAATTGGAATCACTCGGCTCTGGAGCCACCTATCACGTCAATTTTTGGCAGGTAGATTTCTCTAGGAGCAGTAGGAAGGAAAAGATTTGAACGGGATTTCGTTAGCGTATTAATATATAGATAGTAGATGGTGAAACCAAAGCGGGCATTCATAGGTTTATACAGAATTGGATTAACTCGGCTTTGGAGCCACCTATCGCGTCAATATTTGGCAGGTACATTCTACGTGATGTTAGTAATATGTAGTTTGAATTTAAAGCAAACAAATAAAGTTTTACGGTATAGCTCCACTCCTGCTCCACCTACCGGAAAAAAAAGCAAAATGTGCACCTCCCCTTTGAAATACCTTATAGAACAAAAGAGGAATCATTCAAATCGGTTGAGAAACATAGACGCAGTAGGGAGGAATAGATTTATATGGGATTTCATTAGCGTATTAATATATAGATTTAAAAAAAAAAACAACTAAGTGAGGACGACAGATGCTTTACCAATAGGTTTGGAGTATGACGACATAAATAGAGTTGTAGATAACTTAGAATTAGAAGTAAACACTCACGAGTTTACTGAAGAACAGAGCTGTAAAAGTTTGCAAAAAATTTTTTAGCAATCAATGATTGTACTACTAATAGGATTACAATCAAAATTTATTTAATTTTTCTTATTGCAAAAACTACGATCAATTTATTTGTAAGCAAATTTGATTGCAATGGTCGTGATTGCAATCAAATCACTGATTCAATGAAACATTTTAATTGCTATCTCAAAAATGCAATAATTTATTCATGCTTTTGTAATAAAGAAATTGAGCAAAATAGAACGTTAAATTCACCAAGCCCAGTCGCGAACGGAGTGCTCCCGATACCGGGCGACCTTCGGAGCCAACTAGCCTTACCCGGGTACAGCGGATCTCTGCCTGGGCGCACGTTCCCTTTCTCCGCGTCTCGAGGGACAAAATATGGACAAATCAACAACACCAAACCTTAAAACTTCAACTCCAGTATGGGAGTCCGGCGCTCCCAAACAAAGGTCGAAAGGAGTCACAAACTCTGCACAAAGCAAAGCCACGTTACCACCGGGCCTAGCCAAAAGTAGCCCCATGCGGAATTAGATATCAAGTGTACCCGCACCCACCAGCAGTAGGACCAAGGCACGCCCTGGCTCAAGAGGTCCAAACCGCAAATCCTGGGCCTTCCTGTAGTGGGCTTGCCGCTCAGCGAACAGCGTCTGGCCATTCTACTATGGGGTGACCCAGGAACATGGTGACCTGCAATAGGGCAGTCAGTTCGAAGACGCCTTGTTTTAGAAAACTTTTAAAGTGCGCCCTACTTTAGAATTTGATTGAAGAACGCCCTATTTCAGAACTTTATTGAATTCGGTTGAAAACGCCATGTCTCAGAATTCGGTTCAAAATTGCCCTATCTCAAACGAAAGTACATTGAAAATTTGCATCGGCAGTTGAAATAGGGCGTTTCTGAACCGAATTCTGAGAGAGGGCGTTTTTAAATCAAATTCTGAAGTAGAGCGTTATTGAAAAATTTTCTGAGATAGGGCATTTGCGAACTGGCTGCCGAGATAGGTCGATCTCCCACTCAACCATCGATACGTTATACTACTAGCGATGGTTGAAAAAACACGATAGAGGTGCTGTGTAGTGCAGCTTTGTCATGCAGAAAATTTAATTTTTATGCACGCACATTGTATATGCTCTGTATTAGCGGAACATAAAAGACGGCAATCAAAACAACCTACTGCTACGTGTAATGCCGTGAGGGGGTTCACTTTGCGCTGCTAATGCGATACGTTAACCCACTGAGGGCTTGTGTGCCTCACAATTGTACTTCCAATTATTCATCAAAATAAATGTCATTTAACGGATTGCAGCTATCAATTTTTATGCAATTAATGATTGCGATCAAAAATTAATTGCAATCAATTTCTCCTAAATGATTGCAAATTTAACTTTTTGCAATCAAAATATAAGCAATCAATGTTAATTTAATTAAACCAGTAGTGCAATTCACTAACTTTTAACGATACGATTTGTCGAGG
>NW_016157795.1:202428-204049 GCF_001687245.7 Rhagoletis zephyria | reverse complement strand
TACCAATAAATATATAATTCCTTCCCCGTTGATGATTTTCGTGAATAAAGAAGAATCAGCTTTGCTTTGCTTAAAGTTTTCTTTTTCTAAAGCATAGGTAAGTTCTTTGTTCCAAGCATTTGCTGCTTGCTTTAACCCATAAAGACTTCTTTTTAATTTGCAAACCATGTTATTATCACTGACTACAAAACCCGGTGGTTGTTTCATGTAGATAGTTTCGCTAATATGACCATTAAGAAAAGCGCATTTTACATCCATATGCACTACGTGCATGTTCTTTTCTCCAGCAATCGATAATAATATACGAAACGTGGATTGTCGAACGACAGGTGCATATATCTCATCGTAATCACATCCGTATTTTTGACTGAACCCTTGTGCAACTAGACGGGCTTTATACCTTTGTATATTTCCATTGAGATCACGCTTAATCTTAAAAGTCCATTTACAGCCAATAACATTAGCCTTAGGGGGAGCCTGTACCAATTCCCAGGTTTCGTTTTTCCGTAAAGAATTCATCTCCTCCTCCATAGCTAAAATCCATTCACAAGAATTGTCTGAAGATATTGCTTCCTTGTAAGTCTTTGACTCGATCATTCCATTTTCATTTACTAAACAGATATTATCATAACATCGCAAAGGTGGAACACCCTTAGTACTTCTGCCTGATCTTCGGGGAGCAATACCCTCATCCATGATTTGTTTATTCGAAATTTGTTGATCTTCACCTTCATTATTTGTGCTAATTATCTCGATGCTTGGAACGTTGTCAGAATTTACACTACAAAAAGAACCTTCAGAAACATTTGAATTTACTTCATCACGATTATACGATTCATCTTCGTCATGTGTAGTACTATCTGGAACAAAAATGTTNTTTACTTCATCACGATTATACGATTCATCTTCGTCACGTGTAGTACTATCTGGAACAAAAATGTTTTTAGTACGCTTGAGAGACATATCTATTTCAAAAGTTGATGGCTTTTTATGTATCCGCCTTTCTTCAACCTTCTTGCAATATACAAACTTATAATCTCTGCTAATAGTAAGTTTGTTAGTATTCAAGTCGACGAATCGTAACGCATTTTATTTTTTCATCATAACCCACAAACGTCTTAACCTCAGCCTTATCATCAAGCTTGCGACGTTTCTCTTTAGGGATATAAATATAAGCTTTTGAACCAAAAATATGAAAATTGCTTATATATGGTTTTCGCCCTTCCCATCTTTCAAAAGGGGTACAAGGAATACCAGAGCAAACTAAACGATTTTGTAAAAAATTTGCTGTGTTTACAGCTTCTGCCCAGAAAGTGTGGGTTAAGCCTGCTTCCGCTAGCAAACAGCGCGCCATCTCAACTATAGATCGGTTTTTCCTTTCTGCTACACCATTTTGTTGAGGACAATAGGGTACAGTAAATTGATTACATATACCATTACGCTCAAGGTAATCTTTAACATCATGAGATTTGTATTCACAACCATTATCAGAACGTATAATTTTAGGTGCTTTTCCAAATTTATTTTTTACAAATGCAACATACGCTCTTAACTTTTCAAATAAGTCGGACTTCTTTGTTAGAAGATAAACCACAGTATAACGACTAAAATCGTCGATAAA
>NW_016157795.1:193776-197726 GCF_001687245.7 Rhagoletis zephyria | reverse complement strand
AATTTTTTTACATCTGATTAAAAGGTCAAATATTTTGACGAAAAACCGTTAAATTTAACTTTGTTTTGTATAAAGTTTTAAAACACGGTTTATATGATTTTATTTGTATTTTGTACGTACGTAGATATGTATAAAAATTACATTAATGTACCAATAACGACTTTTTTGGAAATATTTGAGCAGTTGCCCCATAAACTATGTAGAGAATTACAAATTAAATAAACGAAAACAGTTTCTTATTACTTTTAGGGTCTAAGAAAATCGAAAAAATATAGTATATTACATTTGTGCATCTTTTGTCAGCTTTCACATGACCAGGATGAGTAACATTGATGACAGCGCAACTAGCAACATATGAGTTTCAACCGTCCAACTCTGCATCCCTTTTTCAGTAGTTCAGAGACAGTTCTGAAATTTGTAGGGCGGAACTAGCGCTTTGCCAGACTGTCCCTAAATTTTGCTGCAGGGTACATACATATATACATATATATATGTATACATACATACGTGCATTCAAACATACATATATACATATGTAGGTACTCGTAACCGTCATGCGTCGCTTTATTTCTTTTTTCCCCTTGCCAATACTACCTATATCTTCCTTCTCACTCATGAAACGTTTTCAGTTTTAAAAAATTCACTCTCCATTTTTGCGATACCGCCGCCTAAGAAGTTTCACTTCAAAAAGGCAAAAAAGGCAACATCAAATGTGTATATATGAAATAAGAGAAAGCTAAATCATGGACATTCTTAATCGAATATGCTCTATCTCGTTAGCAGAAAAAAGGCAATTTCCATAAAATCCGTTCCCTGCTTATTAATAACACATACGAAAACAAATTTACATGTTTTCAGATCCTTTGGAACATAAATGCCAGTGTTAGAATTTTGATGATGTTGTAAATTAGAATTAATATTTTTAAAATGCTCGCGTAAACTACTTAAAACTTCAGACGAAGTTGACATTTCAGTATTTGGAACAACAAGTTCACCAGGAAGACGTAAGTTCTGTCCAAAAACCATTTCAGCTGGTGTGGCTGAAATATCTTCTTTATATATTGACCGCAAACCCAATAGAACTATAGGAAACTTATCATACTAATTTTTGGTCCCATTCCTGGCCATTAGCGACGATTTTAATTGCCTACGAAAGCGTTCTACCATACCATTGCCCTGAGGATGATAAGAAGACGTTGTAATTTGGTGACTCCCTAATAATCTATAAAGTTCTGAAAACAATATGGATGTGAGCTGAGTACCTTGATCTGTAGTGATTTTTAATGGTGCGCCGAAACGTGATATATATTCAGCAAAAAATGCGTGTGTAACACCGTACACATGATAGAAGTGAAACTTCTTAAAAAGGTGTGAGTACCAGGTTTACGGTCCGGCAAACCATTAGACGATCGAGTTACATACATAGATTTGGTTAGAAATCAAACAATAATTTAATTTCATCTTATTAATTTTCTGATATACATATAATTTATTTATTCCGGTAACACCACCTTATATGACTTCGGCCATCTAGCATCCATAGGAACGGGTTGTAATGGGAGTAATTGTATGTTTAACAAATAAATGAAAATATTTATAATGCAATCAATAGATCCTTACGAATTCGCCTTTACCAAGGCTCTAAGTAACGCACGCACTTTTTTTGCAAAATGCATTTATTTAAGTTGAAAGAAGACAAATTCCCTTGTTCGGCATTTATTCTTACTTGCTTTCTATCTTCCAAGCCGAGTTCATATATCCTTATCACGAATTCATATATTCATGTGGTTGCAAGAGTATAAAAACATAAAATTACCTTATAAATTAAAAGCATAAGTATCACATGTATGCGTAGTCCAACTCACGAAATCATTTCATCGATCTGAGTAAAAGCTAAGTGCATAAACTCTATTTCGCGTTAATTGTAATCATGAAATGGTATTCATTCCTTCAGTTTCTACTCAAACGCATGAAATGATTTTATGAACTGCCCTACGCATAGTGGTAGTAAATGACAGAAGGAATTACAACAAACACATCCTTTTGGCATAGTGCAAGCCGAAAACGTTGGTTCAAATCAATCCGCAAACAAGTTGGACGTTTTGCCCACAAACATTGCAATTTTGCGAGCAGTCTCATTGTAAAATCTCATTTTTACAATTTCATAAATTCGGCTTACATTTACAAAATTCAACGAATGCACGTACCTATTTCGGCTGAGTTATCCATTTTCGGTTATTTAGTGGACAAAATAAACGCAAATTAAATGAGTTTGAACTTGCCACAAAATCCAAATTTTTTTATCTTTCATACAACCCAGACATAAATTCATTCAACAGGCCCACAAACGGTGCAATCTAGAGCAAATCAACACCAAGTTGAACCAACGGTCGCTACGTTTATGGCTTTCTTTAAGAAACATCGGGCGAAAATTTCAACTGCTCCTGTAACACTACCTTATATACATACATAAGTTGGCCTTGCTATCATCGTCACATATCGCACACCGTCTTCAAAAGAGGCACAACTCAAAATAATGCGTTCGTCAGAAAATGCGAAAAACTATTTCGCAGCCCATGCTAATCATATGGCCAAGGGCGACTTTACCTTAGGTTTTTTTTTTAATTATAACAAAAATTTGCTCCAGCTTTTGCTGAAAGGTAAATAAAAGCTCTGTGTACATTTTTAGCGTATAATTTCAAAAAATCAAATTTTGAGTTGTGACTCTTTTAAAGACGGTGTGCGATATGTTCATCAGAGTATACCAACGAAGGACGAGTTACTACAAGGAGATAGCTAGAGCACAAAACTACTCTAGAAAATTACACGCGCAATGAAAAACATGAACAAATGTACAACAAATGCATAATTTTTGACAATCAGTACAGTTCGCATTTATACCAACAGCAGCTTATTAGATTTGTTTTCGTTTGTACTACATATGTGCATATATACATGTACACAAACATATGTACATACGTACAAATGTATATACAACCATTCAAACATATGTACATACGTACATGAAAACATTGCTGTCCATAAGTACATACATATGCCCATCAGTCATCAACGAAGTCCGTTTGCTTATCATAAATATATCCATACAAACATATGTAGATATGTACGAATGGATGTAGTTACGCGAATCACGCTTGCTTAATTTATACATACTAGTGTTCGCCCAGCGGTTGAAATTCAACCGATAAAATTAAGGATAGTTTATGTAAGTTGAATGAGCTAAAATAACATTAGTTGGAATGGGTTAAGTGGAGGGGAGTTTANCAGCCCATGCTAATCATATGGCCAAGGGCGACTTTACCTTAGGTTTTTTTTTTAATTATAACAAAAATTTGCTCCAGCTTTTGCTGAAAGGTAAATAAAAGCTCTGTGTACATTTTTAGCGTATAATTTCAAAAAATCAAATTTTGAGTTGTGACTCTTTTAAAGACGGTGTGCGATATGTTCATCAGAGTATACCAACGAAGGACGAGTTACTACAAGGAGATAGCTAGAGCACAAAACTACTCTAGAAAATTACACGCGCAATGAAAAACATGAACAAATGTACAACAAATGCATAATTTTTGACAATCAGTACAGTTCGCATTTATACCAACAGCAGCTTATTAGATTTGTTTTCGTTTGTACTACATATGTGCATATATACATGTACACAAACATATGTACATACGTACAAATGTATATACAACCATTCAAACATATGTACATACGTACATGAAAACATTGCTGTCCATAAGTACATACATATGCCCATCAGTCATCAACGAAGTCCGTTTGCTTATCATAAATATATCCATACAAACATATGTAGATATGTACGAATGGATGTAGTTACGCGAATCACGCTTGCTTAATTTATACATACTAGTGTTCGCCCAGCGGTTGAAATTCAACCGATAAAATTAAGGATAGTTTATGTAAGTTGA
>NW_016157795.1:170341-192437 GCF_001687245.7 Rhagoletis zephyria | reverse complement strand
AAAGCATACATTTAGGGGGCATTTCCGCCCCAACCATGTACATGTATGGCATTGGTATTGGTGTGACTTTTGAATTGATTTTTTCGCTCTATTTTAAACTGATTTGAAATTTTAAAAATTGCCTGCACATCAGCATCAAAATACCTTTCTAATGATATATAACTGTTTATACCTTAGAAGTATAGTTTAGCCCGAAAAGGGGTGTAAAGGAAACATGATTGCCTATTTATATATATGATATTGCTTGGTAGCGGCAGAGCTGAAATGCGCAATGAGCTTGTTGTATATATATATATATATATGTATACATACATACGTGCATTCAAACATACATATGTAGGTACTCGTACCCGTCATGCGTCGCTTTACAGTGAAACCTCCCTTGGGCGGACACTCACCGTCAGTCATTTTTTGTCCGCCCAGGAGACGTGTCCGATTAATGGAGGGGAAGCCTATTTTAGAACTTTTTAATGTTTTAATTAATTGAATAGTCACTATTTCATATTTGAATAAAAGATATTGATATTACATCGTTCAAACAAAAATGTGCATGTATTTTTTCAAAAGTTCACATTTCCTTTATGTGCGTAAGTACATATTAAGCAATAACAAAATAAAAATAAATATTACATTTTAGTCCATAAACTACACAAAATCATAGATTCAATAAAAAAATTGGAAATTGTCGATTGACGTAAGTTTTATTTTTAATTTTTTTCAGTGTCAGTACCTTTTTCATCAATAGTTTTCATGTTTTTATCAGTCTCCAAGGGTTTCTGACAAGTCAAATAACGAACCTAAACCACTGCGCAAACCAAACTAAATGTGTGCATAACAATCAAATTTTGTGCGGGAAGTCCCCTTTTTCCATTTAGTAGTCCGCCTATGAGGAGTTCGCGTCCGCTCAACGGAGGTTTTTGTTTGATTTGTTATGAAAAGAAATCTTAATGTCCGTTGATAAGAGGTTCGCGTCCGCCCAATAGAGTTTTTGTGTCAATTTTATGCAAAATAACTGTCTGCGTCCGGCCAAGAGAGTGTCCGCTTAAAAGAGAGTAATTTGTTCCGAAATTTATACTTAAAACTTGGTATAGGAAAAAATGTCCGCCCAAGGGAGGTGTCCGTCTAATAGAGGTGTCCGTTAGGAGAGGTTTCACTGTATTTATTTTTTCCCTTCCCTATACTACCTATGTCTATCTTCCTTCTCACTCATGTAACGTTTTCAGTTTTAAAACTTTCACTCTCCATTTTTGTGATACCGCCGCCTAAGAAGTTTCACTTCAAAAAACTTACTAGCAACCGTTTTTGCAGAAATATCCCTTAAAGCATATACCTCTGGGCAGAAAGTAAACCTATCAACTATTGTCAAAAGATACCGATGACCTTTTAATACAGGTAGAGGTCCAACTATATCTATATGAATATGTTCAAATCTACTCGTTGGTATTGTAATTTTCTTAACTGGAGACTTAGTGTGACGAAAAATTTTAGATTTCTGACAATCAATACATTCTTTAGACCATAAGTGTATTTCCATGTTCATACTTGGCCAATAATACTTTTTGACAATTAATCGACGTGTTGCCCTCGTACCAGGATGCGTAGTTCCATGTAGCATAACAAACACAGTTTTTCGTAAACTATTTGGAATGAATGGTCTGGGATTTTCTCCTGACACTTCACACCAAATATTAAAATTTAGAATAGGAATTTTAATTAATTCAAGATTTCGAAGATTTTGTCCAGAAACAAGTTCAAGAAGTTCGTTGTCCTGTTGTTGTTCACTCTGCAAGGTTTTAAAATTAAGTTCTGCGTTATTAATCACACCCACTTCAAACGCCCGTGATAACGGATCAGCCACAATATTTGCTTGACCCGTCATATACTGTATGTCATTAGTAAACTCTGCTATAAACTCTAAGTGCCTTGTTTGTCTTGGGCTGCGTTCGGTTTTCGAGTCAAGAGCAAAAATTAAGGGCTTATGGTCTGTAAAAACAGTAAATTGTCGTTCTTCTAATAGATACCGAAAATGCCCTAATACTAAAATAAATTGCTAATAGTTCTCTGTCAAAAGCACTATATTTGATTTCCGTTGGAGAAAGTTAAAAAAAAGCAAATGTTTCAGACTTGTCATCACATTGTTGTTGTATAACACCACCAACTGCCGTATTAGATGCATCCACCGTTAAAGATATTTTGGCATCTTTGTTAAAATGATTCAACAATATCGTAGACGCAAATTTCTCTTGAATGCATATAAAGGCATTAGTAGATGTATCGTGCCAAACTAAAATTTTGCTGTTTCTTATTCGCTCTGTTAATCAAATCGTAGATTGTACCAGTCAACTCTGGTACTTTTGGAATGTATCTATGATAGTAATTAACCATACCTATGAACTGATGAACCTTATTGACTTTGGTAGCTCGAAATTCCGGATGGCCTCTATTCTATTTTCTGAAGGTTTTATTCCCGCCTCAGATATATTGTGTCCTAAAAAAACGATATTTGTTACACCAAAAATACATTTACTTTGTTTGATGTTTAAACTGCTCAAACGCTCAAAAAGTACACTCAGATCTTTTAAATGCTGTTCGTCAGTTTCGCTTGAAACTAAAAGATCATCAATGTAAGCAAAAACAAAATTGTTGACTACTTCATTGATCAATCTTTGAAACGTTTGTGCCGAATTCCTAAGACCAAATGGCATGCGGGTGAACTCAACTCAAACATACCAAACGGAGTAGTAATTGCTGTTTTATAAACATCTTCTGCCATTGGAATTTGATGGTATGCCCTTACTAAATCTAATTTTGAAAATATCCTATTACCCCTGAGATTCATGTTAAAGTAGTAAATATGAGGCAAAGGGTAACGATCTGGTACAGTCACAATATTTACACCCTTATTCCAGAACCCGAATTTTCGTAATTCGAAATTCGTAGCTATGTTACGAAAAACGAAAAATCGATATGCTGCAAGCCTTGCGGAAAAATGTGCAGCATTGCCAGCTATCAGTTGTTTTTCGAAGTCAGCTGTATGAAGGCAAACAAAGTGGAAAGGAATTAAAAAACACTTATCATGTGCTTGTTTATAGTAAATTGGTTAATTTTAAATATTTTGAGAAAAATTATGGATTCTGATGGATTTTCAGCAGCGGAGTAAGAGCGCGCTATGGCAATGGACTCACAAAGATATGCGGAGCTGCCGGGCATAGTAACCATGGGCACATCCATGTCAGCTTCTGGTTGAATTGTTGAACCATAAGCCAGAACTCCTCCTATGCCTGAAGAACTGGTTTTCAATCCAGTTAATGCAATAACAGCTTCTTCCAAGCCATTGAAAACATGCAATTTGTTAGGTCCACCACCTGTTGCGCTTGCTTCTGCTCTCGCCGCGCTTAGGAATTATAACTAAGTAGAACTCTCCTTTCTGTGTTGCTGGAGAGGAGGGCCTTCCGCATGTCAAAGGTATACAATGTTTCTTGTGCATATCACAGTATTTTTGCGCAGAACCAGCATCGAAATTAGCAAAAACATTGCATGATGCAAATTAATTGGAATTTATTAATAAGCTATGGTCGGAAATCTGAAAGATTTATTTTAAATAAAAGCTTAATCTTTTGATTACACGTGTATGTTAAAGTTTTCGGGTTCGGGTCGTGCGTTTGGACACAACAACCGAAAATCATTGTACAAATTACTAAACCGGACCCAATTTCTCGATAAGGGGCAACAAAGATTCTTTTTTGCTCGTTTATATAAAGCAGTGGATAAAAATATACGTATATGGCAAAGGCAAATTTGTCTGTTTAAATAAACACCACTAATATTTCCTGGAAACACACCTCGATTTACATCTTTTATCTCGCCTCCGACACAGAATTGTTTTCGTACAAAATTACACAAAAAATCTCGCTCGTTCGTTTTAGGCATGTTATTGTTACGAATTTCGAAAGTTCGAAGATACGTTTCAGATTGTAGCATACCGTTTCTACAATTCGTAGCAAAATCCGAATACGAAAGCGTTGCAGAATAGGGGTGTTAATCTTTGGAAATCACCACAAAGCCGCCAGTCATTAGCCTCTGGTTCTGCAATTAGTGCAGGAAATTGTTTCAACAACTTCGCATATTGATTATCCACTGAGAAAATTTTCGGAAGCGGAACATTACAAAAAGACGATATTGCATTAACAGAAAGATTTGTTAAGTGATCAACTAAACATTTATGTCTAATATCAATAAGAAGACCATATTTACACAGAAAATCGGCTCCTATTATAGGTTTTCCAATGTCAGCTTTCAAAAATAAAAAAGGAAAATCCCATCTTAAACCTAAATTCATATTTAAAAGTTGTTTTCCGTAAGTGGAAATTGACGAACCGTTTGCTGCTGCTAAAACCAAATCCTCAGATTTTTTAGTACATAGAAATTTGGATACAGGAAATACCGAAATTTCGGCACCACTGTCAATTAAAAAATGTAGTTGATTTCTTCTATCGTAAATAAAGAGGCGACGTGTAGAAAAACTAAGTTTCCGTTATTTGTCGCTGCAACAACGGAGGATTTTAGTTTTTCGTATTATTATATTTAAAAAAAGCACAAGGTTTCTCACATTTCCGAGCTTTGTCTCCGAATTTATAGTGATACCTACATAACCAGTTCGGATTTTCACGAGGTTTTGATCCATCACTTAAAGGACTTCTGAAACGATTCCAGTTGACCGAACGCACACTTAATCGACCTTGTTTCATTTCATTCTTAATTTCACTCAGTTCCATAGTAAATTTTTGAAAATTTTCACACAATGTTTCGATAGTTGATTTATCTTCTTTAGGTTTTTGAAAATTACTCACAGAAGCTTCCTCATTATTATTAATTTGCTCCCAAATGTTGTCTGCTAATTTCGTCAATTGATTCATGTCACTAATGTTTGAACTAAATGTAAACTAATATTTTTCGGCAATTTCTTTAGCCAAAGTTTCTTAATAACGTCTGAGCTAAAAGTGGAACCAGAAAGTAGAAGCATATACCTATAAAATTCTGAAGGCTTACGATCGCCCATTAGAGAATCAGATAAAATCTTTCTTCTTCCTTCTTTAATGCAGTAAACTTGTTGCTTTCTGGCGGATTCTGTATAAAATCTAAAATTTTCGCTATCACTTCCTGCGGAAGTGCAGTAATTGTATACTCATACTTAGTTGTCTCTTGCGTTATATTTTTTGTGCTGAATTGCATTTCAGCATGTATAAACGCGTCGCAATTATTTGTATTTCCTCGATATAGTTCAATAGTGCGTGACAAATCTGGCCAATTCACAACTTATGATTATCTTCGGAATTTGCTGACAATAATTCACTCTTATATTAATGATTGAATAAGCTCACCCTTATTGAACGTTGGAGATGATACTTGACTGTGGCTGTATTTGCGACCGTGACTGTATCCGCAACTGTGACTGTATCTGCGACGGTAATTTTGACTACGACCTCGACAAAGTTAGAAACTGCGACAGATATATTCGCTAATGTGTAGAGAAAAACTGCCCTTAATATTTCATTGCTGATTCAACCAATGTTGACATGTTTAATCAATGGTTTTAATTTTTTAACTTCTTTTGCTGCAATCGATGTTGCTGTTAGTTATATTGAATTTCGCAGCAATATTCGGAATTGTAGACATACATACTCGTTGCCAATTAGTCTGATTCAAATTTACAGACCGGCAGGATCGCCAAAAATGTAGGTCATTTAATATATTGAATCTTAAAATTTATTTTAAAATATATATTAAATAATTTCAAAAACGATCTTGTGATCAACTCCAATGAAAATGTAACGACAAAAAATTGAAAATTTTCGGTTTAAGAAAATGAATATTTGAAACAAACATGCTTAAATCTAACATGTTAAAGTAACTTATAACAAAGTTATATTTGAAAGTTATTACATAATAAATCCCTACAACAATAAAGAAATCTTAATATTTATACTAATGAAGTGCTAATGTCGCTTGGCTGCACGCTGGGGTCGCTGTGTCGAATTCCAGTGCAGAAGTCTGATGAGGAGATGTGGTGATCTCTGTCTGTGTCGAATAAAGACTGTTTCAGTCAACAAAATTGGTGGCGTTATCACAGAAAATGTCAGTTGGCAAACCTCTTCTGCCGATCATTCGCTTAAGCGGCGCGATAAATGCGTCAGTAGTTAAGTCGGAAACGGCTTCAATATGCACCGCCTTCGACCAAAGGTATACAGATATGGCGATGTATGTCTTATACGGTGTTTTTGCTGTTATTCGCAGATATGTGCTAACAGGTCCGAAAAAGTCCACAGCACAGCGAGAAAACGGTCGGAAAGGTATGAGGCGCTCGACAGGCAGGTTTCCCATCCCTTGTTGGGGAAGATTCGGACGATATCGCACGCAGTCAATGCATAATCGAGCATTGCGGCGAGCCACATTTCAAGTGTTGATGATCCAAAACCTGAGGCGGATGAGCGCAGTGAGAGCCTTAGGACGGTCTTGGGCATCGACGGGATCTCCCTGTACATCTTAGTCGACGTTCAGACACGAAAACTTTTGTTGCGGAAACTCGAAGCTTGTAGGGGAGAGAGCGACGAGGAAAGGGGACAGGTACCGAGTCGCCCGTACTCTGGAAACACGCTTTGTGCTCTCGTTCGTGTGAGTAATTCAAGTTGGCGATTCACAGCTGACAACAACAACTGCGTACAAAAGAGTTTCTGTGTGTGAATGCAAAGGACAACACCAAAAGAAAAATCTCCGATAATAAGAAACTCGAGTTTCCGTGTTTGAACGCAGACTTAACGATTTCAGCAGTGACAACGCAGCGAAGTGAGCGAAAGCTTAGCAGCGTGAACAACTCCTCTTGTATAGTTGCGCCGACCATAAGAATGGCTGACTCCCAAAATGTCAATTGCATTGCATACGTACAAAGTTAAATGTTCCAAAACACCGAATTAAAATTGGTTGACAATGTATACTTTTCCAAAACGCATCCGAAAAGTTACCGAAACGCATCGCTAGAGTACTCAGCGCATCAGAAACAAAGTTGAAGCTTCGTTTGTTTTTGATTCCCACTGGTGTTTTAAAAATGAAATATTCCGAAATGGTGATCATTGTTTTTATTAGATATTCAAAATATGCAATGTATATGGTTGCAATGTTTCGCAGCTCTGCATATGCAAACAGTTTAAATACCGCTGTAGAACAGTATCCAAACTTTGTATTGGTACGTTTTGGAAGTCAGCCAATATCATTTATTATGACAAAGACTACGCACAGCTTCGTTGACGTCCTATTCCGTTTCAGCATATAGTGATGAGGGATAAAAAAGTGTGGCGCGATGAGAGCGGGGTTTTCGACAGCGCTGATGTGGCCGGGCTTTTCGTACTCTTGCATAAAGCTTACGTATTGCGCTTTTGTTTCTGGCATACATTTCAAGAGGCGTTCTAGCGCAATGAACCTACGCAGTGCCGTCTCTCGTGAAGTTCCAAGAAAGGACTGATATTAGTTAAAAGCAGGCGAAAAATTTAAACGGTTTTCACAAAAATTATTCGCAGGTTGCTTGCTCGTCAGAGAGCCCCGCAGTCGACGGTACTTTTTCCAATTTCCATAATTTCCATAGCTGCTTAAGATTAAAATATATTGACTCTTCGCACGAAAGAAGACATGCTGGTGAAGGCGAACTTTTTGCTGTAGAATTATATTTTCCCGACACTGCCCAACCCAGCAGGATTTTTTGGAGTGTGGGCAAATTATCGCCTAAGTTGATTTGACCAACAGATAGCACATCAAAGAAACTTTCCGTACAAAGGTGCAAATCAATGCGTCTAGATTTCAATAACTTTTCTTCGGCAAGGGTATTATTTTCTAGAAGATCCCAGGAGGAAATATCTATCTCAGTTTCAGGCTGGTATGAGTATGTAACGTCACGCAAAAGTTTAAAGGAAGTTCAAAATTTGTAAAGCGAGTGTAACGAAACGTTTTTGTTGCCCTAATGCTTCTTCTACAATGCTGGGGTATACTCGCCGTGTCCAGGGTTCGTTACAATAAATTTGTAGTTCCGGGGCTCTGGTAAATCGTACTTTATTGACTAACTTTCTTATTTTATATAAACATATAACAAAAGAAGATCACGATAGAAAATTTCAGTAACGTCGCATGGAGGCTGGGTAACGGCACACGGTTCCGTTACTGGCCCGTTATGCCGTAATGGTGTGGCTTTAGTACTGGAGAGCAGCGCTCTGCTGACACCGATGAGTGGTACGCTGCTAACGTCGGTAAGTGGTGCTGTGGCCGCGTCGATATGTAGCGCTCTTGCACCGTAGGTGGGTCGCGCTCTGGTCGCGGCGGTGAGTGGCGCTCTAACAACGTCGGTGAGTAGCGCTCTGGTGGCGCCGGTATGTAGCGCTCTTGTAATGTCGGAGATTAGCGCTCTGATGTCAGTGACAAGGTGTTCTCTGGTCGCGCCGATGAGTAGTGCTCTGGTAACACCGGAGAGTATCACTCTAGTCCCGCCGATGAGCGGAGCTTTGATGTCGCCGGAGAGTAGCGCCCTAGTTACGCCGGTGAGTGGCTCTGATGTCGGTCTGCTGACGGCGGGTGAGCAACGCTCTTGTTGCCGCCGTTGATGTCACTCGTACGCGGCTTCACGTATACTGTGGTGGGCGGTGATCGAAGCCGAGTTTAGTGTTCACTACTTCTGAGTGGCGATGTCTCGTGGTATTATTTGCCGACGTACAATCAATTCCTGCACTCAGCCGTACTTCTCACTCGGTTCTATTGCTCTCTACTTGTGGTGTTATTTGCCGACGCACAAGAAATCTCTCCATTCAGGTTTAGCTGTTCAACCGCGTCCCCAGATCCGTGCGGACTGACTCTTTGCGGCTGTGTTGTATCTTCAATAGGCTATGTGCTTGATGTTGCGTGGTCGCGCAGCAACGAAGAGGCTGTCGGGTGTTGCTATGACTTGTTGTGTCGCTGGCTGCTCTGGCTTGTGTTGCGATGGCTTATTGTATGGCTGGCTGCTTTGGTGACGGATGTTTGTGTGGGCCAAATTCTTCACGGGCATTTGGTCTTCACGTGAGATTTAACGTTAGTACCTTTTGTATTTTATTTGAGTGCTTGTATCCCCGATGGTCAATGTGAACATTATGCTTTTCACGTGGCAGTCGAAGTTTTTGTGAGAATTCGTTGGTGACAAAATTCACCTGTGAGCAAGAATCGAGAAGTGATCTACCTAGTTGATAGCCTCCAGTGGCGTTACGAACGAGGAAAATAGCTGTAGCTAGAATAATAGCGTCTTGGGATGGGGTTTCAATATGGGTGTGCACAGCAGCTGATGTCGAAGAAGTCTGAGATGGAGATGAAGATGGTTCCGATGATGGTCCGGGTGGTGGTAAAGATGTAGAAAGAGAAGTCGAAGATCTTGAGCGATGTAGCATAGTATGGTGAGCACGCCCGCAGACCTTGCATTTGAATGCAGATGAGCAGTGACTGACCTCGTGGGTTTTCGAAAGGCGGTTTATACAAAGGAAAAGTCTTTTCACATTGCTAAATCGATCTGCAATATTCATATCGTTGAAGCGCTGGAAGCCGCCGCCAAGAGCGTGACGTGCGGAGAGATGCTTTTCGACTCTTTTGGCAGACTTATTGTCCACCTTACTCGGTGTGTTGAGATCAAGATGCGACGATTTTTGCATCACAATGTTAATTAGAATGGCGAATATCAGTGTCCTTACCTAACGATTGTAAAGAGCCACGGAGGGCGGAAATATTGTCAGCAAGACTGCGAAGTTGACTTCAATAATGCATTTTCGTAGACGGTAATTCGAATAGCGTTGCTATATTTTCCATTAAAGTGAGCGTGATTTTAACCTAAATAGAGCCTTTCTGTAATTCTCAATGGACACTTGGATCGCCTTGACCGTTTCTAACGTCTGCCCATGCAAGCAGTTAAGGAGATGGTTGAACTTTCCAAAGGCCAAGCTCGCGATCGATAATTTAGTTGAAAGAAGTGATGAAGTTTTTGTACTCCGAGTAATTGCCACCGAACGTAGGCAGTTTTTAAACAGTACAACAGATTTTTCTTCTTTTTTTTCTTTTTAGATACTCTCGGTAGGGGCCATGTCCCGAAAGAAACTGGTCAAGTAGTAGTGTAAATCTCCGTGGGTTCTTTCCAGCCAGTTTTTAATGCATGGAATAAGCTTATGAGTCCACCTACCCTTTTCCGATTCATCCCAATGCTTTTTCCAGATCTATATAGAGCGACATCTTTCCTGCTCTATAACTTCTTTTCGGTTTAAACTGGATCTTTCCGCAGATACCCGCTTATACACTCTTTGCATCTCGTTTGCCAGGATATCTACGGGAATCAGTCCGGCAATTACGAAGGATGCTTCGTCAGATATGGTTCGGAATCCAAAAATAGTCCTTAGTGCGCTTAGGCGATACACAGATGTGAGTATCTTCGCATGATATTTTAGGCTCATTGCTTCAGACCAAATTGGAGCACCGTAGAGTGAGACTGAGCTGACCACTCTACTAAGCAATACCCTTCTACTATGTTTGGGACCGCCGATATTTGGCATCATTCTAGATAAGAATGCCTGTAAATTCGATGCTTTCTTTGCTGCATACTCCAGGTGGACCTTAAAGTTTAAACGGCCATCAATCATTACCCCCAAATATTTGATTGCGGGCTTTGATATTATAGTTTCTGATCCAACACTGAGTCTTATTGTCTCTATGGCCTTTCTGCTACTTATCAATACTGCCTCTGTTTTGTGATCTGCGAGTTCTAGATCTCTTGATGATAGCCATGCCTTGACTCTCTTTATAGCTTCGCTGGCTTTCCTTTCAATATCCTGTATATGCTTCGCTACTATTACTACAGCTA
Source organism: Rhagoletis zephyria (assembly GCF_001687245.7). NCBI lineage: Eukaryota > Metazoa > Arthropoda > Insecta > Diptera > Tephritidae > Rhagoletis > Rhagoletis zephyria. The sequence continues at coordinate 181,528 of NW_016157795.1, read as the reverse complement.
TGTCGTCTGCGAATCCTATTATTTTTGCCCGAGGAGGCAAATCGATGCATAGAACCTCGTCGTACATTAAGTTCCACAGGAGAGGCCCGAGAACGGATCCTTGGGGTACCCCCGCGGAAACACTGTACGCCTCTATTCCTCTGTCGCTCCGGTACTTTAGTTCCCGTTCGGAGAGATAGCACCTAATTATTCTGATAATGTAATTCGGGGCCTCCATTTTGATTAGGGTTTCCATTATGTGCTGCCAGCTCGCAGTGTTAAATGCGTTTTTCACATCTAGCGTTATAACAGCACAGTATTCCTTTTTGCCTCCATGCCACCTTTTCCCTTCGATGGCCTCTTTGGCTATGTCAACCACTGATTTAACAGCATCTATTGTTGAACGAGATTTCCTGAAGCCAAACTGGTGTGGCGACAGAAAGCGTCTCTCTTCTGCGATCGATGTAAGCCTGTTGCAAATAATTTTTTCGAGGATTTTTCCCAGTGTGTCCAATAGGCATATGGGCCGATAGGACGAGGGTTCCCCAGATTGCTTATTTCCCTTTGGTATTAGGACTAGGTTTTGGACCTTCCATCTTTTCGGGAAAATGCCCTCATTAAGACAAGTCTGAAACACATTTACAAATAAATCTGGCCTCATTTTAATTGCAGCTTTTAAAGCCTTGTTGGGTATTCCGTCTGGCCCAGGGGCTTTTCCGTCTTGGATCTTCTTGCATGCGGACTCTAATTCGTTAACCGTAATAACTGGGACATCAACAAATTCGTATCGTGTACAGTTTAGTACGACTTCTTCTCTTTGTGGAAATAGAGCCTTATTATATCGCGCAGCCTTTCTGGGCACGTGGTACTCGGTGCTTTCTTGTCCTTAGTTTTTACCATTACTACTCTATAGGCCGTGCCCCACGGGTTTACATCCGCTTCTTTGCATATTTTCTTAAAGCTTTCACGTTTGCTTACTTTTATGGCGTTTTTTAAGCTCTTCCTCGCCGTTCTTAGAGATTGTAGGTTTTCGTTGAAGCCTGGCCTCCCTCTGCTACGCTGCATTCTGCGTCTAGCACTCAGACACTGACGTCTAAGTATTTTTATATCGTTATTCCACCAATAGCATGGGGAATTTTGTTTCCTCACCACTCTTCGAGGCATAGCNTCCTCTGCTACGCTACATTCTGCGTCTAGCACTCAGACACTGACGTCTAAATATTTTTATATCGGTATTCCACCAATAGCATGGGGAATTTTGTTTCCTCACCTCTCTTCGAGGCATAGCAGCATCACAGGCGCATGCGAGGTTACGAACCAGGTGGTCAACCTCGCTCTCTACCGAGTCAGCTTTGTGTTGGAACTCTTCCATCATGCAGGCTAGGACCTCTCCATCTAACATACTTTCCATTTTGGGCCTGTCAGATTTGCCATCTGTTTGGGTCGCCTCAGAGTTATATACATTATTATTGCTTGATGGTCGCTGTGGGTATACTCCTCACTAACTCTCCAATTAATTTTTTGGGCCGGGGAGTCACTCGCCAGCGTTATGTCAATAATTGACCCAGTTCCCATTTTGCGGAAGGTGTATGTGGACCCGCTGTTTACTATTGATACGCCGAGTTGGGCAAAAGTTTCAAGCAGCAGCTCGCCTCTTTTATTTGTTAGTCTGCTACCCCATTCTGTTGCCCACGCATTGAAGTCACCGGCGATAATTAGCGGGGATTTCCCGTTTGCTTCTTCAGCAATACTACGCAGCATAAGGGTATACTCTTCTTTTGTAAGGCTAGGTCTTGCATAACAACTAAAAATGCTAATTCCGTTTACCTCAGCTCGAACGAAACCTTCACCCATGCTGTGCCTTCCTTGAAATGCGAGTCCACCACAGAGCCATATAGCTGCACCCTGTTTACTATCGCAAACCCACGCACAGTCATCTTTTCACCTATAAGGTTCGCTTATAATCGCCATGTCTGCCTGAAGATCCCTTACTGTTTGTGATAGTAGATCTTGCGCAGCTTCACAGTGATTGAGGTTTATTTGCACTATTCTCATTTTTTCCTGTTTGTAAGAGCTTTCTTAAAAACGGGGCATTTATAACTGCCTGTAATATGGTCTATGTTCTCTCTCTTTTCCGCTCTACACAGAATACACTGTGGATTATTTTTACAACCTTTAGCGAAGTGCCCCTCAGTGCCACACTTTCTGCACTGATTCGACCGGTCAAATGTGCTACCGCAATTACGGGACATGTGGCCATACTGAAGGCATTTAAAGCATTTTTTCAGCTGGACCCTTTCGCGGATGCGACAGTTAACCCATCCTACCTTTACTTTCCCAAGCTGTATAAGTTTCTTAGCTTTTGGAGCAGGTAAGCTAATAGTAGCTGTTTGAGTGCCAGCATAAGCAGGGCGCAGACCAGTTATATCTGAACTCTCAATACCTTCAAGACCAGGCAATGATTTAATAGCATTGTATACCTCTTCTTTGGTTGTAACCTCATCGATGTCTTTACATTCTACCAGGATTCGGTGAGTAAATGTCTTTACCGAAGCATCGTCCCCTAGGGTAGCACTCACAAGGGCCTTTAATTCCGCCGACTTTGGGCATGATTTCGCGAGTTCGATAAGAAGATCGCCTTTCTGGGTGCGTCGTATTTTGGATACGGAATCCCCGAAACTCTTAAAGTTCTCATCACTCTTAACCTTTTTTAGGATGTCGGCATACGAGCTTTCACCTTTTTTCTCTATGATGATTGCGTCTGGCCTCAGTTTTCCTGTGGTGGCAACATTCTTCGGTTTGGGCCGTTTTTCCTTCTTTTTGACCTCGGTCCACTCGCTGTCTTTATTTGCTTGCACTGTGGCCGTAGAATCCATTGTAGGCCCGTTTTCTACGGGTTGTGGACATCCCTGTTGACTTCCTCCGTTCCTTCCGCGTTTATTCGCCGGGGAGCCGACAGCTTCAGTAGCCGCTTTTCTCCGAACGGAGCCAGGCTTTGCTCTTGGCCATGGCGACGTTTGTGTGCTTCCAATAACACAGACTGCCTCGTTATCTTTGCACTTGCATTTTTCTGCAGCAGCCTTTTCGTATAGAGACCGGATATTCTCGATAACGTCTCTCATCGGTTGGTGGATAGTACGCCGTTTGCCGTCTTTTTCCTTTAGCATCGACGCAAGACATTTTATGTGCGCCCCTAGCCTTTCAAATGTGGTTCCCACTCCTAAGTTTTCTAAAACCTTTGGTTGCTTTGCGGGCAGACCCGCTTCGTTAGAGTTATGGAACCCATCCACTGGGGGAGTTCCGCACGTTGGGGTTGTCACAGGGGAGCGAGATAGTTTTGAGCTCCTCTTAAAGGGATCTAAGTCGCCTTCTCTACAGATTTCCAAACTCGAGTTATTTGGTGTAGCGTTTTTGTTGCTTGTGTTTTTTTTTGATCCATTTTGATTGTTGGGTCCCCACTCAGGGCCGTTATCTCTATTCGTATGCGTAGTTACCTATTTGATCCCATGGTTGTCTATGTAAACAGTGAGGCCATGGCGAGGGTTGAGACAAGCCCTTATGGGGTCTTGAATCAGAGCCAGATCGGTATTAGTCAGGATCGCTTCAACTGAGCCTACACAGCCGACTGAACGGTGACGAATAGAGAGCGTTTCCTGAGTCTTGCCAGAGTTTTATCGGGACGGGGGCGACACTAGCATTAGCCCGAAAGCCATTTCTGCTTGATGTCACTCAGGCATACTCAGGTAACGGAATACTAGTATCACCGGCTCATAGCAGACTTATCCTAAACAAGTATGCCAGGAGTTAAAGCCTTACTGGACTCGGCTTTAACTTGGAGTAGTTTTGGAGATACACAACGAGTAAAGAGTTTAGTATTCCTCTCAGCACGTGGATGATTCCATTTAGATCCGTAAGTTGGCCATCGCCAAGACTTTCCTCTGCGCAACGTTCGAGAATGCTGCCTGATTTTAGGCGGTTGGAACGTTTGCATTTCCAATCCGTTTTACTCGTGTTGAAAAGGCGGGACGCCAGCGTTAAGATCCGCTCGTAGAACCTGGATGGAATGCATTTGATTCCATTCCGGCCTAAGTCACCCGGGCGGAAAGCAGTAGTTTCCGCTCCAGCTTCTGGCCCTTCCCACTCTTTTAGGTCTGGGCGGAATGCACTGATTCCGCTCCGACCTCAAGCACATCTTTTGGAGCTCTTGCTCGAACTTCAACGCCGTGCTCTGGTGGATTAACCACTAAGAAGTTTAATCATACCTACTTTCGCAGGTGTGGGTGGATTTCCACAAACGTGGGTACCACCTTAAGTACTTACGTCCTTACGTTGTGCCTTCTCCATAATTACAGTTTTGTCCCAAACTGCTAGGGTTGGTGGGTATTTCAGAGGGTATACTTCCCGCCATCCTCCTACTTCCCGAGACGCACGAATGCCATTCGGGGCACACACACCAAGTGGATTTTAGTCGCCTTTTACGACAAGCATGCCTTACTGCAGGTATATTCTCGCGCCTACCCGCAGGCAGGGCAACGACTACCTTGAGTGGACAATATTGTTAGTTGAATAAAATCATTGTTGAGCAAATATAAACAATGCTTTGGTTGATACAAGTTTTCAATTAATTTTAGCTGCATTTCATTATTCATTCTGAACGTTTGGAATAAACTTTTTTGTTTATTTATTCTTTAGAACATTCCTGATGATATGTTGACGTATGTTTCAAACGCATTCTGTTTATTCCGGCAGCGAAATGGGATTATCCGGAATATATAAAGAAACGCAGCCTTTGTGAACTTGCTGTAGACGTGAATCAACTAACCGTTTATTATTGGAAAAAAAGTTTCAGTTTGACAGAAATATAAATTTACTCGATGTTTTCTGTGTTTACTTTCTTCTTTTATTTGCATATATTGAGCATAGTTACTAGTGTAAATAATACATATGTATATGGTGGTAAGAATTTCCTTAAAAGAAACGATGAAACAGGAATAGTAGTGCGAAAACCCAGGCCAGTATCTGCTGGTTTAAGTATACTGCTTCGCTTTTTCCTTGGCTAAATAGATACTTTCAAATTATAATTCACTAGAATTATATATCCACTGAGAAACCCCGTTTGTCATCAAACTTTACATTTTTAAATAACTATGCGCACACCGAAACGACTCGCGGCGATGGCAAAACTGATACTGAGACAAACAAGCCTGGGCATGTCATAGCACACACTTTTCTTTCACTACCTATCGCAGTGTTCGACATGCCATAGCTTACTGATCGCTCTGTGACCACACGCGTGTTTCACCCATACGAACAGCGGTAGCGGAGCAATGATTTCCACGATTCCAAACGATTCAGTAAGTGGGACTGTGTGCATTGCTTAGCTGGCGCTCTTCGTATGTGAAACGCACATGTGCTCAGAGAGGGCTGAGAACTATTTTTGGGTGGCTCAAAAGCAGTGTTGCAACTTTGGTAAATTGTTACCAAAATTGGTAGAAAAAATGTGGGATGGTAAAAAGGTAAGTTTTTTCTCATTTTGGTAGATTTTGTTGAAGTATTCTGATTGAAAAACAATTAAAACTTTTAAAGCCCGCTTTATTTTTTGTAGTTATCTTTATATTATAAATTTTTTTCCAGAAAATAAGTCCACTTTATTGCGTTAATTTTCTAATACTTTCATTCACACTTTTTATATACAAATGCACATAGAAATGTATATCGATAAAAGGCGAACGTATTGTGCTCCACTTACAACTCATTTTACTCGAATCCTGAGGAGCTTTTGATTGCCTTTAAATAAAAGGAAAAAATGAACCGGTATGTAATTACACAATATGATTGATGCCAAAAAATTAAAAAATCGACAACATTTTTTATCAATGGAAATTGTTAAATGAAACAAAAAATGGAAAAAAATTTAAAAGAAATCAACGGAATTCTTTGTTGTACATTGTTGGTTATACTAAAATTCCATGGGCTATAAAACTCCATATCTTAAAGTTTTTTAAAGATTTAGAGTAAAAAATTCGAAATTTAGGCAAACATTTTTTTAATTTTTCTAAGAGTTGTATATAGCTTGAACCCTTGATTCTATATGGGTTTGGTTAAAGCGCAAACAATATTCTTGTACAAAAAAAAATACCAACAAATTTTTACTTAAAAACATTGTGAATATTAAAAAAATCACCAAGCGGTTTTTTGAGTCGCTGTATTTGTCTATAGTAACTCCATTTAAAGCTTTTTCAAATGATGAAGTTTCGTTGTTGCCTTTAGCTTCACTACCTTTGCTTTTGGTTGAAGGAAACCGAGAAGATGCCATTAATATAATCTCAAACTCTATATCATTTTTTTTTAATAAAAGTTCTTTAAAAACAATTTTAATTTTTATCCAAATAACTAAAAAACTGGAAAAAATACAGTTTTTATTAAATTAACTAAAAAAGTTATTGCTAGATATTTTCTAGATTTGGTAGATTTTTCTCAAGTGGATGGTAAGAATTTTTATTCGTCAGTGGCAACCCTGCTCACAAGCATGAATTTGTTCCGCTCTCAAACCAAATCGTGGTTGCCTCAACTAAGATTTGGTAACTATGACAAAACCATGTGTTGAAAGAAAGCTTATCTGTATTAGCAGAGCTTAATGACATCCTTTTATGAACCATACGTAGGGTGACCATCCGTCCTTTACACTGAGAAAAAGGATTCGTTCGACAACTAAAGATATTTAGTTCCCGAATTTTGACAATATTTGGGAACTGTTACCAAGGATTGGGAACTATAACCATTGGTTGGTAATTATAACTAAATATATTAAAGCTTCTAATATTCATCTAGGTTGTACCAAATCGTTAATTTAGTTTAAGGGTTTGGTTAATACTAATAGATATTTCTTTGAAGCATATTTCTACAAATTCCATTCAACTTAACGCATGGTTCATAAAAGGATGTTATTAAGCTCTGCTAATGCAGATAAGCTTTCTTTCAACACATGGTTTAGTCATAGTTACCAAATCTTAGTTGAGGCAACCATGATTTGGTTGAGAGTGGTTTGTGAGCCACCCCTAAAAAATGCTGAGCGCTCTCTGAGCACATGTGTGTTTTACATCCGAAGAGCACCAGCTGAGCAATGCACACAGTCCCACTTATTGAATCGTTTGAATGTGCTAGAATGCCGACCATTGCATTGTGCGTGGAAATCAGTGCTCCGCTACTGCTGTTCGTATATGGGTGAAACACGCATTTGGTCCCAGAGCGCTCAGTAATCTATGGCATGTCGATCGCTACGACAGGTAAAGAAAGAAAAGTGTGTGCTATGACATGCCCAGACTTGTTTGTCTCAGTTTCAGTTTTGCTATCACTGCGAGTTGTTTCGGTGCGCGCATAGTTATTTAAAAATAAAAAGTTTGATGCCAACCGGGGTTTTTCAGTGGATATATAATTTATGTGAATTATAATTTAAAGTGTCTATTTAGCCAAGGAAAAATCAAAGCAGTATACTTCCAGCAGATATTAACGACTGTTCCTGTTCCATCGTTGTTTTTTAGGAAATTCTTACCACCATATACATATGTATTATTTACTTTAGTAACTAACTTATCGGCCGCTGTGGTGTAGTGGTAAGCAGTGCGCGCTTCCACTCCGCTGCACCTGGGTTCAAGCCCTGGTCAAAGCAACATAAAAAAAATATAGAAAAAAGGGTTTTTCTTAACAGCGGACGTCCTTCGGCAGGCATGGCAAACCTCCGAGTGTATTTCTGCCATGAAAAACAGCTTCTCATAAAAATACAATCGCCGTTCGGAGTCGGCGTAAAACTGTAGGTCCCTCCGCTTTGTGTAGACAACATCAAGGCGCACGCCACAAATCGGAGGAGAAGCTCGGCCAAACACTAACATATGTGTAAGCGCCAATCATTATTTATTATTAACTAACTTATGTAAATATGTACGTATTTTGATGCTTAATATATGCAAATAAAAGAAGAAAGTAAACACAACAAACCTCGAGTAAATTTTTATTTGTGGCAAACTGAAACTTTTTTCCAATAATAAACGGTTAGCTGATTCAAGTCTACAGCAAGTTCACAAAATTAATTGAAAACTTGCATCAACCAAAGCATTGTTTATATTTGCTCAACAATGATTTTATTCAACTAACAATATTGTCCAATCAAGGTAGTCGTTTTGTAATTATTAACAAATATACATTTGTCCCAACTAGAAGTCTTAAGTAAATTGCAGACTTTCGTGAACCATATATTTATTTCGCCATATCCAACTATGCCACTTGATCACTATAACCAAATCTTGGTTATTATAACTAAACCTTTTTCTGGGTGTATTTTAAATGACAGTCCTTTATTTTAATCCCCTGTCCTTTATAATTTTTTTCAAAATAAAGGACGCCTTTTGTCCTTTATTTCTTAACCTGTCCTTTAAATCGGCTCTGCATTTTTCAGAGGTAAATTTTTAAACGCAGAATATGAAAAATAAAAATGTCCCTTATAAAAAACAATGGAAACCTTCGCCAGTTTGTTTCGCACCCCACTTATGGGTTTCTATTTAATCAGTTATCTTTTTACAATCTATAAAGCACAGGGAAAGTTGAGCCCAGGATCATCTTGCACGCTGAGTTTCCAGTTCCACTGAAAGAGAACAATAAACCTCCTACTGCACAGTGGTTCAAAACTGGCATTTAGTGTTCGTAATTCCCCGGAGCCTGCATTTTTCACTTCATTTGATTAATTTAATTTTTTTTTTTAAAGGTTACAATATTTGTAATAGACCAGTTGAGCCTGATTTCTGAATTTTTATTTGATTATATTAAATTTTTTTGTGCAAAATGCAGAAAAAGTAGCAGTTTTAAAGAAAATGTATTTTCCTGTTCCAGTTAATAAATGTTACATATTAGAAACTAGTTGAAAACAATCGTAAGGTTCACCTCATGATAAAAACATTACAAGGTAAAATCATTGAGAGGCAGTCTGACGTTTGCCAGCAATATAATTTTAAAATTCGAACTCAATCTCACACACACATTCTCATTTTTAATCTCAAACAACAACAATGAACAATTTAATTTTTTTTTTTCAATTTTATATGATTTAAAAATGTTTGAAAACGTCAGAAAAAAATCATGGCCGACGAATTGAGAGAATGATTTTACGTTGTAGTGTTTTTATCATGGTTCACCCAAAACAAAAAAATACAAAAAAAAAATTTTTTTATGTTATAAAAAATGTGCACTAAAATATTTTTTTTTGCTTTTTAGTAAAAATTGGTTGAAAAATGAAGGCTACCGTGGATTATGAACATTAAATTCCAATTTTGAACCACTGTGTGCTGGCTTCGTCGCGCAGTATGAATTATGATAAACGCATTTTGGTAACAAAGGATTGCGAAGTCCTTGAAAAAGATTTGGCTTCATTTTTCGCTACAGCACGGAACTTGTACAATTAAATAATATAATTAACTGATAAATATTTGANTATGAATTATGATAAACGCATTTTGGTAACAAAGGATTGCGAAGTCCTTGAAAATGGTTTGGCTTAATTTTTCGCTACAGCACGGAACTTGTACATTTAAATAATATAATTAAATGATAAATATTTGATATAAACTACGATATGGGTAAGGTACTTTTATCATACAAGTTGTATGTACGTATTCCCAAATAATTTTGAAAAAAATGTCCTTTATTTTACGTTGGTTAATATGGTCACCGTAACCATACGTTAAGTTGAATGGAATTTGTAGAAATATGCTTCAAAAAAATATTTATTAGTATTTACCAAACCCTTCAACTAAATTAACGATTTGGTACAACCTAGATGAATATTAGAAGCTTTAATATATTTAGTTATAATTACCAACCCATGGTAATAGTTCCCAATCCTTAGTCACAGTTCCCAAATATTGTAAAAATTCGGAAACTAAATATCTTTAGTTGTCGAAACTAATCTTTTTCTCAGTGTAGGGGAAATTGAGAGAGCAAAATGTGAAAGAGAGCTGCAAATTTCTGCTGGAAAATTTTTTCCCAGCTAAAACTTGCAAGTAAAAAAATCAGCTGATCACAAAGACATGTTTGTAAATAAACAAGCGAAAATATGGCCTTTTTGAGTTATTTATTGCAAATTTTATTATTAACGCTNTTTTTCTCAGTGTAGGGGAAATTGAGAGAGCAAAATGTGAAAGAGAGCTGCAAATTTCTGCTGGAAAATTTTTTCCCAGCTAAAACTTGCAAGTAAAAAAATCAGCTGATCACAAAGACATGTTTGTAAATAAACAAGCGAAAATATGGCCTTTTTGAGTTATTTATTGCAAATTTTATTATTAACGCTAGTATACAACGAAAAAGTGAGTACATTTAATAAGCACAACCTTTGTTGAGTTTGTTTTTCGTTATTTTGCTATTAATCTCGAGTTTGTTTACTTTAGTGTGTGCTGACTATGGTTGCCATATGACATTTTTCGTTTTTTTGCTGAAGTTTTCGGTTTTGGTAGGTTGATTGTTGAAATGAAAATTTTATAATTTTAAAGCTACATCTGTAGCTATATGTATTACATTTTTTTTGGATCAATGATGGGTGTTTGGAGGAGATACTCTTGTTTTTGAATGCGTCACTATGTGATATCACAAATAATTATGAGAAAAATAACTTATTCATTCCGATATAATTAATTTGTATTTTAACAAGTAAGAAAGTCTAAGTTCGGGCGGAGCCGAACATTAAATACCCGGCGCAAATATTAAATATATGATTTTCACCTTTCCGAAAGCTACCGCTACATGGTAAGCCGGGGTGTATCAATTTTGAGTAAATTAGTAATTTTGAGTAATTAGCGTCCTTAAATTTCGAAATATTGACGTTTCAAGCATTTCTAAAATTTACCGTTATATGAAAAGCCATAATTTTAGTCCGATTTCAATACTTTTCATCGTTTTGCTTTTATGTAGCAAGCACAATAACCATACCGAGTTTGGTACAAATTGGTAGAACGGTTACCGAGATACATATATGTGATCATAAGTGGGCGGTGCCACGCCCATTTTTCAAAATTTTATCATAGACGTATTTCCTGGTAAGCAATTGTTGTAAGCATCAATTTTGAATAAATTGGTTTTAATATTTACTGATTTATCGAAGATTTCGTATTTCTCCAAATTACCGTTATATGGGATGTGGGCGTGGTTATTGTCCGATTTTAAAAA